>NC_134687.1:651085254-651385254 GCF_050947455.1 Rhinoderma darwinii | reverse complement strand
TGGTGGAGATCAGACGTAAATGGGAAGAGGATGTAGGGACTATAGTGGATGAAGAATGGGAGGAGATACTTGGATCATCTAAAATACTCTCTATTAGTGTAGCACACAGGAGGTCACAACTTTTTCTATTACATACGGTGTATAGGACGCCTAAGGTGCTATGGCAAATGCGACTTAGATCAACTAAGGAGTGTCCCAGGTGTATGTTTGATGGGGCGGACATAAAACATGTTTTGGAGCTGCCCGCTGCTAGATGGCTATTGGAAGGAAGTTAAAGGAATGGTGTCTAGAGTATATGGTAGAGATTTCCCACTGGAACCTAAAATCTTTTTACTGGGCTGTATTGGGGAGGAAGGAGGGGATGGAGTGGAATTACTGTCTATTAAAAAGGTTTTGTATCACGCTAGGAAACTAATTGCAAAATATTGGCTGCAGGCGGATCCCCCGGAGGTGTCTGAGCTGGTTGGATATGTTAACCACACAGTATCACTGGAACATCGGATATATCTGAAAAGAGGGGCAATTCATAAGCATGAGAAACAATGGGGTAAATGGGTACACGCCTATGGTAATGCAGCTCACTAGATGAGATTTGGAGGGGGGCTGACACACGTATATGGTCAAGGTATGGTGGAATATCTGTTTACTATGCAGGAAGCATGAAGGAGGAGGAGTGGTTTGACGAATCAGGAAAAAAAGGGGGTACTGCGGGGGGGGGGGGGAGTTAAGTTGATAGGGGAAGGGAGGGGGACGCATGTGGAGATGCAACCAAAGATGCTGTATACATGTCATAATGTACTTGAAGGGCTTTCGCATTAATCAAGAGATGCTATGTTATTTCTTTCAGTTATTTATTGTCGGAAATGTAAAGGCTGTATAACAGATGTTGTATTATCAATAAAAACTTGTTTGATTTAAAAAAAAGACTGGGTCTTAGTTATATTAAGCACAGGTCTTAATATAAAAACCTGAGAATAACGATTATTGAGGTTAGAAGTCCATAGTCTATGTGAGAAGGATACAGGTAATCAATAACTCTGTGCAGCACGTAAAAGATAAAGTACTTGGAGATTTGGAGGATCTCCCATAGATTAAAAGGAATGTGTCGCTAGTTAAACAGTTAGTGTATGAATGCTTAAACACTGTCCAAATTTTTTTAATTTTTTCACGAGTCAGGAAATATTATAAATTAGATTCTAATTTATAACATTTCCCAGTGCTGGTCACTAGATGGAGCAATTCCCAAAATTGCAGCATTGCATGTAATAAAGCAACCACATTGCTTTATGCTGCAAAATTTGGGAATACTCACTCGCTCTAGTGAGCTCACAGAATCCCCCCTCCTTTCTCCTGGCTAGTGGCAGGAGAAAGGAGGGGATTGAACGGTCAAACCTCCTACACTGTGTGTCGCCATTTTTTGAGCTAACACAGTGTAGTAGGTTTACATACAGTAGTAATCACACACTAAAACACGTACATACACAGACCTAACTTACCTGACCCCGTACGCTATAGTGGATGGAACGGCTCCCGTTCGAATTCTCTATGGGGATATGGGTGCCGTATTCCATCACTGTATGTGTCGTTAATCGACACATACAGGGATGGCAAAAAAAATGGCAGCCCCCATAGAGAAGAAAAAGTTAAAAAATATAAAAAAGTAAAACACAAAACACACACATAAATAAAAGATTTTATAATAAAACACTAAATGCAAATTGATATCAAATTTTTTTTTTTTCGTGACGCTTGTCCTTTAAAGGAACAGTGTCATCACAATTTTTTTTTTAATATGTTAAAGATGTTACTGCTTTATTAAAAACGTTTATATTTATTTGTGTGTTTGTGTTTTACTTTTTCTTATTTTTACACTTTTTCTTCCCTATGGGGGCTGCCATTTTTTTTTCCATTTCTGTATGTGTCGATTAACGACACATACAGACATGGAGTACGGCAGCCACAGTCCCATAGGGACTGCGAACGGGTCCCGTCCCGTCCACTTCTGTGTACGCCGTCTGTGTGGGAACTGCGCATGCGCCGCTCCCACACAGTCCAATTTGAAATGCGCGCCGTCCGGCGCCATTTTCCTGTGGACCGGAAGTCGCGGCCGGACAGTAAGATTACTACTTCCGGTCGCGGCTTCCGGACTTGTGCACTTGGACCAGCGGCAGCAGACGGAGCTGACGGGCCGGAGGGAGCCGCGGCGGCAGGAGCAGGTAAGAGATTTCTATGTATGTTCGTGTTTGTTTACTACTGTATGTAAACCTACTACACTGTGTGTTAGCTCAAAAAAAGGCGACACACAGTGTAGGAGGTTAGACCGTTCAAACCCCTCGTTTATCCCGGCACTAGCCAGGATAAAGGAGGGGGGGATTCTCAGAGCTCACTAGAGCGAGTGTTTTTTTCCCAATTTTGCAGCATAAAGCAATGTGGTTGCTTTACCACATGCAATGCTGCAATTTTGGGAATAGCTCCATCTAGTGACCAGCAATGGGAAATATTATAAATTAGAATCAAATTTATAATATTTCCTGACTCGTGAAAAAAATTAAAAAAATTTGAACAATGTTTAATCACCTACACACTAAATGTTTAATTTAAAAAAAAAAAAAACATGTTTTGCTGGCAACACTTTCCCTTTAAGGATTATAGAGTATTACGATTATTTCTTAAAAAAAGAAAAAGTTGAATAAGGAATTGTGTATGGCCAGGTGTTAACTCGTTAATTGGGATACTTTAAATGACAAAGTAAGTGATTACAGGAGGTTACAGAGTAAGTTGATATGAGAGAAGAATTGTTGAAAAGGCTGGCAGCCATAAGATGGTCCTTTGCATGTGATGAATAGAATGGTTTGTGGAAAGTTGAAACAAGAGATGGTTAAAGATTAAACATATATGAGAAGAATACTTACAGAGTAAAATAATAGGATAATAAGCATTGAATGATTGAGATATGAGGGGAACAGCTGCTTGTCTTTGTAAGTGTCTGAATTGTGCTGTGCAGGGTAATGATGTGTATAGGTTTATGCTTCCATGAATGTATGATATGAAACATATATGAGACTCCTTGACTGTGAAGAATGAATGTATGAGGGTTAGGGCTGATTCAGACGAACGTGGCATTTTTGCGCACGCAAAACACGCGCGTTTTGCCTGCGCAAAAGCCACTTACCTGCTCCGTGAGGCAGCATCATATGATGCGCGGCTGCGTGCTTTTCGCACAGCCGCCATCATTATGATACGCCATTTGGATGTTTGTAAAGAGAAAGGCACGTGGTGCTTTTGTTTTCATTCATCCTTTTGACAGCTGTTGCACGAAACAGGCAGTTCGCACGGAAGTGCTTCCGTGCGACCTGCGTGGTTTTCACGCTCCCATTGACTTCAATGGGTGCGTGATGCGCGAAATACGGCCAGATATTGAACGTCGCGCTTTTTACGCAGCGGACAAACGCTGAGCAAAAAGCACTGACTGTCTGTACCGCCCCATAGACTTATATTGGTCCATGCGAGCCGCGTGAAAACCACGCGGACTGCACGGACGCAATTCACGGTCGTGTGAATCCGCCCTTAAATACATAAAACCCTGTGTGTATAAGGGAGTCCAATTAGGTGTGGTCCTAGGTAAAACTGTTACCAGGACAAATTTGTAAGAAAAATAGTGTTAAAAACACCCAGGAACAATAAGTATATGACAGATCAGCATAATACTTGTAAATATTGGTGAGTGTGTAGGAAAAAATTAACAAATTTAACTTTTTACTAATGTATTAACATGGAGAACGATGACGTGTCTCTGTGGGAGAACAGAAGTGACTGATTCTATTGTGTGAGTTACCAGACAGGGAGTCATAGGAATTCCATCTGTTCAACTAACCATTGTATGTAATAAATTAAAGGACAGGTGTCGCGAAATTTTATTTTTTTTTATATATAAAATTACCTTTTAGTGTGTTATTAAAATACATTTTATTTGTGTTTTACTTTTACCTTACTATGGGGGCTGCCATTTTTTTTTCATCTCTGTATGTGTCGATTAACGACACATACAGAGATGGAATACGGCACATACATCCCCATAGAGAATGCGAACGGGAGCCGTTCCATTCACTATGGTGTACGCCGTCTGTGTGGGAACGGCGCATGCGCCGCTCCCACACAGTCCAAAAGGAAGGTCTGCGGCCGAGCTACATCCGGCGCCATTTTCATGTGGGCCGGAAGCCGCGGCCGGACAGTAAGCGGACTACTTCCGGTCGCGGCTTCCGGATATGCGTTCAGAAGCAAGGACTAGGAGCGGAGGAAGCCATATGATCATAATGATCTAGGCACATGGTAAGAAGTATGCAAAATGTGACATGTAGTACTAAGACTTAGTACGATGATATTGCCTATTAAAGGTGGTCTGACAAGATCCATATTGTGTCCCTGTAGTTTGGGACTTCTGTAGAGAGTGAAATTTGGGGTTATGGAAAAAACCCACCGCAGGGGACAAGGTGTGTGGCATATCCAGAAGGAAGTCGTATAATCATAATGATCTAGGCACATGGTAAGAAAGTATACAAAATGTGGAACGGGTGGAGAACTGTGCTTTCAGCCCCACATTTGGGAGTACTCTAGATATTAAAGTGCTGAAAACTATAGCTCTGTATTGTAAAAATGATGTAGAAAAGAAAATGTATTATAAATGGTTGGATTTAGTTAACACAAATATTAGAGTGATGCTTTTACAGCAAATATAACCGTACATGCTTCACCTATGTATTGTATGTCGCCTAACACGATGATGATGATGATCTACTAACCATGATAAGCAGAATGCCAAAGCCTACAACAGGGGAATATATCCAGTTGGTGAGTTACAGCAAGTAAAAGAAGGTTGGATGACTTTTGGTTACACTAATGTAGATATCTCCAATGTGATTAAGTCTAGGTGATTAGAGAAAGCTTTAAATTTGTACTAAATTGTTGGAGTTCAAGAAACAATGAGAAAGGTACCTTTTCTTTCTTTCTTCAATCCAGCTAATTGATTTACGGGAATAGCCGGATGGCTGATGATTATACTTCAAACTGTGTTCCAAATTATCTTGTTTTCCATACTTGGCTACATCGGCTTTCATTTGCTAATACGGCTAATGAACTGAAGTGTAAGGTTGTGTAAAAAGACAGTTTTGTTGTTGTTTTTATGTACCGTATCTATCAGGTTTTAGAGTTATGAATATAGCAGAAATTGAGTTTCATTATAGCATTTTTGGCTCGCTGAAGCTTATAGAGCTAAGAGAAAAGGTGGGGGCTGAGGGCACAGCTGAATGCAGTGTATGAGCATGCTGGAAGGAATGTAGAGAGCTGCTGCTGAATGCAGTGTATGAGCATGTTAGAAGGAAGGTAGAGAGCTGCTGCTGAATGCAGTGTATGAGCATGCTGGAAGGAATGTAGAATGCTGCTGCTGAATGCAGTGTATGAGCATGCTGGAAGGAAGGTAGAGAGCTGCTGCTGAATGCAGTGTATGAGCATGTTAGAAGGAATGTAGAATGCTGCTGCTGAATGCAGTGTATGAGCATGCTGGAAGGAAGGTAGAGAGCTGCTGCTGAATGCAGTGTATGAGCATGTTAGAAGGAATGTAGAGAGCTGCTGCTGAATGCAGTGTATGAGCATGCTGGAAGGAATGTAGAGAGCTGCTGCTGCTGCTCTCGCTCTCTGTTGAAATATTTAACTAACATGGTCTGCATAAATGATAGATTGATAAGTTATCAGGTAATAAACTGATAACTCCCATTGTGTCTCTCTATAATATCCGTTTTTTTCTCTATCCGGTCTCTGGATTGTTAATAATATTTTGCCTTTACACACAGAGACAAATAGTATGTTTGGATGGTGTTTCCTCAGGGTGCAGCACATTCCCCTGATATTGTCATCCGTGCAATGAAAGAGCTGTTGGATAGGTGGTCCCCCAAACACTCCACCACTTGTCTATCGCAATATGTTGATAATTTACTTGTGTTGTATCTCTGTTGATATATTTGCCCAGGAAACGGTCTCATCATTGTTATAATTTTCCCACGTAGGTTTACTGCTATCCAAGACCACCCAGTCCTGCACAACCATCACTATGCCTATGGTTGTAGAGAAAGGAAGGGAAGGGGTGGGATGCCAACAAGAGACAGCCGATGATTATCGGCGCATGCCCAGAGCCACGACCGGAAGCGAGGACTGCCCCACTTCCGCCTCCACATGCTGGAGCGCACATCCGGATACGCGACGCGTAGCGGGATTTCCGGGCATGCGCAGTGCATCACCAGAGACGGAGCGGGGACAGCGTCGCAACCCAGGTCGGATCCGGGCATGCGCACACATCGCACTGACAAGTTTACAGATCAAGTGAGTGAAGTAATGTTCATCTAGATGTAGTATGTCATGTGTATATCAACGATCATTTTTAGAGACATTAAAGGTATGTTAAATTAGAGTGTATGAATGCAAAGATAGAAACATAAAAATATAACGACATAAAGTGGCAGTGTAATGCCCGGAAATCCCGCTACGCGTCGGGTATCCGGATGTGCGCTCCAGCATGTGGAGGCGGAAGTGGCTCTGGGCATGCGTCGATAATCATCGGCTGTCTCTTGTTGAGTCACATAGTATAAAGGGCCCTTAGACACAGGACATAGACACACATCTGCCCCTGAGGAAGCAACACTATTGCGAAATGCGCGTTGGGGCTTTTGTGCTGGAGCACGTATCGGACTACTACCTCAACACAACATGGGTAAGCCTTGTCCAATGCATTCTCTCTCCCAGTAACTATTGTAGTTAGATATATGGAATTTATGTGTTATACTTAGTATGTAGATCTATACAATTATGCCTCTCTATATTGAGGCTATGTTACTTGACTACGTTTTATAAGAGGGATTTCCCTAACATATCTGAGAGATTTTGCTTCTGTGACAATACAGCCAACCCAATCTGTATATTGATAATTCCGATATCTACTTCCTGAAACTTTTTTCTAGAGTCTCGTCCTTTCAATATATTGTATCATATACATATATTTTTTATATAAATGTATTCTTGTATATGTTATTAATAAATTTTGTACGTTTGATATATTTCTCTGGTTACAAGCTCTCTTTCTTCTGTGTTTTTGATATACTTAAAAAGAGTTGCCTATTTGACTACATATGGGAGGTCGGTCTTTGATTTAGACCTAGCCCGTAGCACCAATGCTTTTGGAGTGCATATATTGATTACTATTTATTCTGTGTTGTTCACAGCTGTTGGCTCTTTGCATCAAATGGATTTCAGAGTCCGTGACCAATCATGGCTCGCACAACTTGATGAAATCTTTAAGGAGGACTCTAGTTTGCTTTTAAACGATAGTGGCAGGGACTGTAGGGAAGCTATTAAAAAATTAAGGTCATTACTACACCAAAGAATAAAAATTTGGTGGAATAAAGCCTTCTTAGAGAAATATTTGGCTAAAAAACTCATCCCCCGGGGTTTGAGGGTGCAAGTCTTCCCTTCCTTTGAAATGGATAATGAGGTGTTCAAAAATAAATGGGAGGAACTCTCTGACAACTGTTCTAGAGGTTTCATGGAATTACTTGTTAGCTCCAATCAGACTAGCCTGAGCCAAATTGAGAAAGAAATAGAGGACATTCAAGTGGGGCTTAGGATGGACCTTTCCACCATGGCATTAGATAAATTATCGGATGATCTTGACAAAGATTTTGGTAAATGGGAGAAGGAGATCTTTACGGTGAAAACGGGCAAGTTTCAGAGGGATACCAATGATTACCAGCAAGGGCGTGTGTATAAATGGCATAGAAACAAGGGAAGGTCTGGGAGCATTTCCCACTCCAGATCCTCCCCGGTCTCCTCCCGAAACTCGGCCGATGACCCCCCTAGATTTAGGGAAACTGGAAATATCCCAGAACCTGGGAATAGCCAGAGTACTCAGGGTCCACGATGGCGCTTTGAGCGACAGGCTAAAAGAAAGAACATATCGAATCATCTGCGGGACAAAAAATCAAGGAGTAATCTGGAGGTAATTAACCTTTCCACGCATGCCCTCTCTGATGCCCAACGTGATGTTCTGGGGAAGGGTCTGACATTTTCACCAACCAATGCTTTTAACTTCTTCACAGCCTTGAAAGATTTGCATCTATTCTCGAGAAAACTGGTTCTTAAGAAACTTCATAGCAATACATCTGTTGAGTTCACCAGTGAATTAGAAAGAGAAGCTCTAAAAGCATTGGAAGACCTTTTGCGTGAACAAACTATTGAATCATCAGGTACGTTTCCATCTACAGTTGTGCCTAGATCTACTAAATTTCCCCCTTTGTCACTTTGTCCGCAGATAGAGATCTTCACTAAAATGGTTGTGGATGATTTCAAGAAATTGTCCACATTTAGGACAAATGATAACATATCGAGAGATGAAAGAAATGCCTTTAAGGAACTTCAAACTTGGGAAGATGTTGTTTTTAAAGCCGCTGACAAGGGGGGAAATATAGTAATCTGGCCAACGGTCAAACGGAAAAAGAAGTATTTAGACAACTGCGCGATAGACAGACCTATTTGAAATTATCTTCAAGCCCCCTAGTTCGCTTCTCACAGGAACTACAGACAATCCTTGATATGGCCCTTGAACGAGGAGTTATTCCAAAAAAGATCTATGATGGTTTGATGACTGTTGATCCAAAGGTCCCTACATTATATCTCCTACCAAAGATACACAAAGATCCCATTGACACCCCGGGACGTCCGATCGTGTCCGGGATTAACGGATTATGTGATCCGATATGTAAATTTATCGACTATTATCTAAAAACTTTGGTAAACGATTTACCTTCTTTTGTTAAGGACATGACGGACGTCTTGTGTAGGATCAATGGGATCCAAGTGGAACCAGATATGTATTTAGTTTCAGCTGATGTGGAGTCACTTTATACAAACATCATGATGGAATAGAGGCGGTCCGCTTTTTCCTTGGGACTGGCAACCGGGATGGTTCTTTATGTGATTTGATTTTGGAATTGCTAAAATTTATCCTTAGTCACAACTTTTTTGTGTTCAGGGATTGTTACTATCTGCAACAACAGGGTACAGCTATGGGTGCGGCATGTGCGCCATCCTATGCGAATCTGTTTCTTGGCTTCTGGGAGAGGCAGATTTTTCATGGGGATGGCGCCTGTGCCGCGGACCATGTGCATCTATGGTTACGATACATAGATGATATTTTCTTTATCTGGCAAGGATCGGAGTCTGGGCTGATGAATTTCATGCAGCAATTGAATATAAATCCATATAACATCAGATTGACATATAAATATCACCAACAGAGGATTGAATTTTTGGATATACAAATATTTACTGATGACTCTGGCTTTTTGCACACTGATGTGTATCGCAAACCTATGGCAGTCAATTCTTTGCTGCATGCTTCATCAGCCCACACTCCATCCACCATTAGAGCCATCCCGGTTGGACAATTCCTTAGGATCAGGCGGATCTGTTCATCCAATACCCTATTTGAAAACCAATCCAACGATCTAAAAATTAGATTTAGGGAGAGAGGGTACAGTAATAGAGTGATTAAAACAGGATATGGGAGAGCAAGAAATACACCACGAAATGAGCTCTTGAGACCTAAATTGCATCAATCCAACGATCCAGAAATACGATTTATTTCTACATACAACAGACAATGGAACCAGATGAGGGCAATATTGGATAAACATTGGCCAATCTTAAGATCCGAGCCACAACTAGCTCGGACCTTGCCAGAAAGGCCAATGATGACGGCAAGGAGGGCCAAGAACTTGAGGGACTTTCTAGTCAAAAGCCATTACATACCTCGTCAGGTCTGCCCATTTGGCTCCCGTGGACCAAAAAAGGGTTGCTATCCCTTTGGTGATTGCAAGGCATGTAGCAATATATGTCGAGCGACTAATTTTGCGTCAGCTGATGGACTTAAACAATTTGAGATCAGGGACTATATCTCGTGTAGCAGTACATATGTGGTGTATTATGCCACATGTGGCTGCCAGAAAATTTATATTGGACTCACATCCAGGGAACTAAGAACCCGGACTAGGGAGCATGTACGGGATATTGCTAAAGCAGCTGAAATTGATGACCCTTTGAGTCTCAAAACCCTACCTCGACACTTTAAAAAGTACCACAACTGTAACCCCAAAACTCTGTCGGCATTGATAAAATACACTGTGGCATCAGAGGGGGCAACGTGAAGAAAATTCTGTCACAAAGGGAATGCAAATGGATCGTGATGATCGGATCCATGAAACCTCATGGCCTTAACGAAAACCTGAGCTTCGTCCCATTTCTATAGTCTCGGCCATTCCTTATTTTTAAATTCTTTTAACTTTGTTTCTTGTACTTTGTCTAACTGTCTGCTTTTATTTAGGTTTCCAAAAAATGTTCCTGTATGTCTTTTTGCCCGAAGACTGTGAATGATGTTCCTAATCCTTTCTCTACCATCTAGAATACCCGAATAACAAGAATGCCTAACCCATTGTACTGCATAATATGATCGTGTAATATAGTGACATTTTATGTGGCTAATTCTCTCTAATGTATTGTTTAGTTTGACTTTGTATTCATATATATGACAAGAATGTGGGGAAAGAGCAGACATGTGTCATCTGGACTCCCAAGTGTGTGAGGGTCTAGAAGGTTCTTAGTATTTTCCACTTCAATTTTTGTTACTAAGATTAGTGGACGTATGCATTAAACTTTATACAATGGCCTCTTGTTGACTGTAACTGTTTTAGATATTAATTTGAATCTTTATTGCTATATGTATCATATATCACTTCTCGATTGATTTTTATCAATATATTTTTATTTTTTTAAGTTTTCTAATATTCAGCACTAATTATAGGATCGATACATCGGCTTAGAAGAATGTATCTTGTTTTGTCATGAACAATATAAATTTACTGTATAATATGGTCACTTCTTATATCAATAGTCTGCGCTATTGTCTTATTTTTCACGTATTTGTTGTAATACTCTTGTCGAGTTTCTGTCATCTCTGTAAATTGTCTTCTAACCACTATGTATGGTGATCAGTCCGTGAGTGCTGTAGATAACAACTTCCCCATCTAAACTAAGTACCAAGTACAGTAAGACTCTACTTATCTCTTATATTAAATATACATACAAGAAAATCCCTTTTTTACACATATCTCCACTTCACATATTTACTTTGAGTACGGTCAGCTATATGCCCCGCTCTAAAATAGTTTTTTAGCATTACACTGCCACTTTATGTCGTTATATTTTTATGTTTCTATCTTTGCATTCATACACTCTAATTTAACATACCTTTAATGTCTCTAAAAATGATCGTTGATATACACATGACATACTACATCTAGATGAACATTACTTCACTCACTTGATCTGTAAACTTGTCAGTGCGATGTGTGCGCATGCCCGGATCCGACCTGGGTTGCGACGCTGTCCCCGCTCCGTCTCTGGTGATGCACTGCGCATGCCCGGAAATCCCGCTACGCGTCGGGTATCCGGATGTGCGCTCCAGCATGTGGAGGCGGAAGTGGGGCAGTCCTCGCTTCCGGTCGTGGCTCTGGGCATGCGTCGATAATTAATCGGCTGTCTCTTGTTGAGTCACATAGTATAAAGGGCCCTTAGACACAGGACATAGACACACATCTCCCCCTGAGGAAGCAACACTATTGCGAAACGCGCGTTGGGGCTTTTGTGCTGGAGCACGTATCGAACTACTACCTCAACACAACATGGGTAAGCCTTGTCCAATGCATTCTCTCTCCCAGTAACTATTGTAGTTAGATATCTGGAATTTATGTGTTATACTTAGTATGTAGATCTATACAATTATGCCTCTCTATATTGAGGCTATGTTACTTGACTACGTTTTATAAGAGGGATTTCCCTAACATATCTGAGAGATTTTGCTTCTGTGACAATACAGCCAACCCAATCTGTATATTGATAATTCCGATATCTACTTCCTGAAACTTTTATCTAGAGTCTCGTCCTTTCAATATATTGTATCATATACATATATTTTTTATATAAATGTATTCTTGTATATGTTATTAATAAATTTTGTACGTTTGATATATTTCTCTGGCTACAAGCTCTCTTTCTTCTGTGTTTTTGATATACTTAAAAAGAGTTGCCTATTTGACTACATATGGGAGGTCGGTCTTTGATTTAGACCTAGCCCGTAGCACCAATGCTTTTGGAGTGCATATATTGATTACTATTTATTCTGTGTTGTTCACAGCTGTTGGCTCTTTGCATCAAATGGATTTCAGAGTCCGTGACCAATCATGGCTCGCACAACTTGATGAAATCTTTAAGGAGGACTCTAGTTTGCTTTTAAACGATAGTGGCAGGGACTGTAGGGAAGCTATTAAAAAATTAAGGTCATTACTACACCAAAGAATAAAAATTTGGTGGAATAAAGCCTTCTTAGAGAAATATTTGGCTAAAAAACTCATCCCCCGGGGTTTGAGGGTGCAAGTCTTCCCTTCCTTTGAAATGGATAATGAGGTGTTCAAAAATAAATGGGAGGAACTCTCTGACAACTGTTCTAGAGGTTTCATGGAATTACTTGTTAGCTCCAATCAGACTAGCCTGAGCCAAATTGAGAAAGAAATAGAGGACATTCAAGTGGGGCTTAGGATGGACCTTTCCACCATGGCATTAGATAAATTATCGGATGATCTTGACAAAGATTTTGGTAAATGGGAGAAGGAGATCTTTACGGTGAAAACTGGCAAGTTTCAGAGGGATACCAATGATTACCAGCAAGGGCGTGTGTATAAATGGCATAGAAACAAGGGAAGGTCTGGGAGCATTTCCCACTCCAGATCCTCCTCGGTCTCCTCCCGAAACTCGGCCGATGACCCCCCTAGATTTAGGGAAACTGGAAATATCCCAGAACCTGGGAATAGCCAGAGTACTCAGGGTCCACGATGGCGCTTTGAGCGACAGGCTAAAAGAAAGAACATATCGATTCATCTGCGGGACAAAAAAATCAAGGAGTAATCTGGAGGTAATTAACCTTTCCACGCATGCCCTCTCTGATGCCCAACGTGATGTTCTGGGGAAGGGTCTGACATTTTCACCAACCAATGCTTTTAACTTCTTCACAGCCTTGAAAGATTTGCATCTATTCTCGAGAAAACTGGTTCTTAAGAAACTTCATAGCAATACATCTGTTGAGTTCACCAGTGAATTAGAAAGAGAAGCTCTAAAAGCATTGGAAGACCTTTTGCGTGAACAAACTATTGAATCATCAGGTACGTTTCCATCTACAGTTGTGCCTAGATCTACTAAATTTCCCCCTTTGTCACTTTGTCCGCAGATAGAGATCTTCACTAAAATGGTTGTGGATGATTTCAAGAAATTGTCCACATTTAGGACAAATGATAACATATCGAGAGATGAAAGAAATGCCCTTAAGGAACTTCAAACTTGGGAAGATGTTGTTTTTAAAGCCGCTGACAAGGGGGGAAATATAGTAATCTGGCCAACGGTCAAACGGAAAAAGAAGTATTTAGACAACTGCGCGATAGACAGACCTATTTGAAATTATCTTCAAGCCCCCTAGTTCGCTTCTCACAGGAACTACAGACAATCCTTGATATGGCCCTTGAACGAGGAGTTATTCCAAAAAAGATCTATGATGGTTTGATGACTGTTGATCCAAAGGTCCCTACATTATATCTCCTACCAAAGATACACAAAGATCCCATTGACACCCCGGGACGTCCGATCGTGTCCGGGATTAACGGATTATGTGATCCGATATGTAAATTTATCGACTATTATCTAAAAACTTTGGTAAACGATTTACCTTCTTTTGTTAAGGACATGACGGACGTCTTGTGTAGGATCAATGGGATCCAAGTGGAACCAGATATGTATTTAGTTTCAGCTGATGTGTAGTCACTTTATACAAACATCATGATGGAATAGAGGCGGTCCGCTTTTTCCTTGGGACTGGCAACCGGGATGGTTCTTTATGTGATTTGATTTTGGAATTGCTAAAATTTATCCTTAGTCACAACTTTTTTGTGTTCAGGGATTGTTACTATCTGCAACAACAGGGTACAGCTATGGGTGCGGCATGTGCGCCATCCTATGCGAATCTGTTTCTTGGCTTCTGGGAGAGGCAGATTTTTCATGGGGATGGCGCCTGTGCCGCGGACCATGTGCATCTATGGTTACGATACATAGATGATATTTTCTTTATCTGGCAAGGATCGGAGTCTGGGCTGATGAATTTCATGCAGCAATTGAATATAAATCCATATAACATCAGATTGACATATAAATATCACCAACAGAGGATTGAATTTTTGGATATACAAATATTTACTGATGACTCTGGCTTTTTGCACACTGATGTGTATCGCAAACCTATGGCAGTCAATTCTTTGCTGCATGCTTCATCAGCCCACACTCCATCCACCATTAGAGCCATCCCGGTTGGACAATTCCTTAGGATCAGGCGGATCTGTTCATCCAATACCCTATTTGAAAACCAATCCAACGATCTAAAAATTAGATTTAGGGAGAGAGGGTACAGTAATAGAGTGATTAAAACAGGATATGGGAGAGCAAGAAATACACCACGAAATGAGCTCTTGAGACCTAAATTGCATCAATCCAACGATCCAGAAATACGATTTATTTCTACATACAACAGACAATGGAACCAGATGAGGGCAATATTGGATAAACATTGGCCAATCTTAAGATCCGAGCCACAACTAGCTCGGACCTTGCCAGAAAGGCCAATGATGACGGCAAGGAGGGCCAAGAACTTGAGGGACTTTCTAGTCAAAAGCCATTACATACCTCGTCAGGTCTGCCCATTTGGCTCCCGTGGACCAAAAAAGGGTTGCTATCCCTGTGGTGATTGCAAGGCATGTAGCAATATATGTCGAGCGACTAATTTTGCGTCAGCTGATGGACTTAAACAATTTGAGATCAGGGACTATATCTCGTGTAGCAGTACACATGTGGTGTATTATGCCACATGTGGCTGCCAGAAAATTTATATTGGACTCACATCCAGGGAACTAAGAACCCGGACTAGGGAGCATGTACGGGATATTGCTAAAGCAGCTGAAATTGATGACCCTTTGAGTCTCAAAACCCTACCTCGACACTTTAAAAAGTACCACAACTGTAACCCCAAAACTCTGTCGGCATTGATAAAATACACTGTGGCATCAGAGGGGGCAACGTGAAGAAAATTCTGTCACAAAGGGAATGCAAATGGATCGTGATGATCGGATCCATGAAACCTCATGGCCTTAACGAAAACCTGAGCTTCGTCCCATTTCTATAGTCTCGGCCATTCCTTATTTTTAAATTCTTTTAACTTTGTTTCTTGTACTTTGTCTAACTGTCTGCTTTTATTTAGGTTTCCAAAAAATGTTCCTGTATGTCTTTTTGCCCGAAGACTGTGAATGATGTTCCTAATCCTTTCTCTACCATCTAGAATACCCGAATAACAAGAATGCCTAACCCATTGTACTGCATAATATGATCGTGTAATATAGTGACATTTTATGTGGCTAATTCTCTCTAATGTATTGTTTAGTTTGACTTTGTATTCATATATATGACAAGAATGTGGGGAAAGAGCAGACATGTGTCATCTGGACTCCCAAGTGTGTGAGGGTCTAGAAGGTTCTTAGTATTTTCCACTTCAATTTTTGTTACTAAGATTAGTGGACGTATGCATTAAACTTTATACAATGGCCTCTTGTTGACTGTAACTGTTTTAGATATTAATTTGAATCTTTATTGCTATATGTATCATATATCACTTCTCGATTGATTTTTATCAATATATTTTTATTTTTTTACGTTTTCTAATATTCAGCACTAATTATAGGATCGATACATCGGCTTAGAAGAATGTATCTTGTTTTGTCATGAACAATATAAATTTACTGTATAATATGGTCACTTCTTATATCAATAGTCTGCGCTATTGTCTTATTTTTCACGTATTTGTTGTAATACTCTTGTCGAGTTTCTGTCATCTCTGTAAATTGTCTTCTAACCACTATGTATGGTGATCAGTCCGTGAGTGCTGTAGATAACAACTTCCCCATCTAAACTAAGTACCAAGTACAGTAAGACTCTACTTATCTCTTATATTAAATATACATACAAGAAAATCCCTTTTTTACACATATCTCCACTTCACATATTTACTTTGAGTACGGTCAGCTATATGCCCCGCTCTAAAATAGTTTTTTAGCATTACACTGCCACTTTATGTCGTTATATTTTTATGTTTCTATCTTTGCATTCATACACTCTAATTTAACATACCTTTAATGTCTCTAAAAATGATCGTTGATATACACATGACATACTACATCTAGATGAACATTACTTCACTCACTTGATCTGTAAACTTGTCAGTGCGATGTGTGCGCATGCCCGGATCCGACCTGGGTTGCGACGCTGTCCCCGCTCCGTCTCTGGTGATGCACTGCGCATGCCCGGAAATCCCGCTACGCGTCGGGTATCCGGATGTGCGCTCCAGCATGTGGAGGCGGAAGTGGGGCAGTCCTCGCTTCCGGTCGTGGCTCTGGGCATGCGTCGATAATTATCGGCTGTCTCTTGTTGAGTCACATAGTATAAAGGGCCCTTAGACACAGGACATAGACACACATCTCCCCCTGAGGAAGCAACACTATTGCGAAACGCGCGTTGGGGCTTTTGTGCTGGAGCACGTATCGAACTACTACCTCAACACAACATGGGTAAGCCTTGTCCAATGCATTCTCTCTCCCAGTAACTATTGTAGTTAGATATCTGGAATTTATGTGTTATACTTAGTATGTAGATCTATACAATTATGCCTCTCTATATTGAGGCTATGTTACTTGACTACGTTTTATAAGAGGGATTTCCCTAACATATCTGAGAGATTTTGCTTCTGTGACAATACAGCCAACCCAATCTGTATATTGATAATTCCGATATCTACTTCCTGAAACTTTTTTCTAGAGTCTCGTCCTTTCAATATATTGTATCATATACATATATTTTTTATATAAATGTATTCTTGTATATGTTATTAATAAATTTTGTATGTTTGATATATTTCTCTGGCTACAAGCGCTCTTTCTTCTGTGTTTTTGAACACTGGTTTGCCCCATGATTTCAGAACGCAGCTGCTCGACATATAGAGGGTTGCCTGACATGCGTCAGACACAACCCCGGTAAAATGATAGAAAACACCCAGTAAGCACATGCCTCGCCGTGATTACTCCTTCCAGTGACTGCAGGTGGACTACATACAGCTATCCCTGCGAGGTGTATATGAATATGTCCTCGTATGTACTGACGTGTTTTCAAACTGGCCTGAGGCATGGCCAGTAACCAAAAACATAGCTAAAAACACTGCTAAGAAAATACTTGGTGAAGTAGTATGCCGATATGGGGTCCCTGAAGTAATTGAGAGTGACAGAGGAACCAATTAACCAGGAGAAGTATTAGGGCATATAATAACTAGCCTCGGTATCACACAGGCATTCCATACACCATATCACCCAAGAAAGTAAACATCTAGATGAAGGAAGAAAGTCAGCAATACTCCAAGCACCGAAACCTCTGACAAAAAGACAA
Organism: Rhinoderma darwinii; assembly: GCF_050947455.1. Taxonomy (NCBI): domain Eukaryota; kingdom Metazoa; phylum Chordata; class Amphibia; order Anura; family Rhinodermatidae; genus Rhinoderma; species Rhinoderma darwinii. Next base: position 651,367,578 of record NC_134687.1, on the reverse strand, counting down.
ATTATGTCCTCTCTGGGTATGACTAATTTCTGCAGAAGTTGGATAGCCAATTATGCTGATATTACAGGACCATTAATGTGCTTGATTTATGAGGAACCCCGACCAGCCCAGGATTCCATTAAATGGACTTCTGAAGAGGAGGAGAAATTTTTTCAGATAAAACAGGTTCTTGTAGGATCTTCAGTGCTTGGACTACCTGATTATTCAAAAACCCTTTATTCAACCTGTAAGACTGTAAAAATGGATACATGACTTCAGTACTAACACAGGTGTATGGAGGAAAGGATAGACCTCTAGCTTACTACTCATCAGAACTTGACCCAGTAGCTAGAGCCTTACCTCCCTATGTTCAATAAGTTGTAACCACTGCAGAAGATATAAGAGCTTCCGCCACATTAGTGTTATTAATGATAGAAAGATGTACCACTTTAAATTCTTCATGCCTACTGCTGAGGGTTGTGAACCACATGATTGTCTATCCTCCAAAGCAGAAAGGGTATTACCAAGATCAGATCTTAACCCCTTCGCGCAATTTCACGTACAGTTACGTCATGGGAGATGGCCTTTTCGCGCATCGCCACGTAACTGTACGTGAAGGAGATGGAGCTGGCTCAGGAGCTGAGCCAGCGACATCACCGCCGGGTGACAGCTGTATGTTACAGCTGGCACCCTGAGGTATTGGCCAGGACCGGAGCTAGCCTCCGATCCGACCGATTAACCCCTCACATGCTGCGTTCAATAGAGATCGCAGCATGTGAGGAGTTTATAGCCACCGGCACCCCAGCAACGTGATCGCTGGGTTGCCGGTGGCTGCAAAGGCGATCGGAGGGCTAATACTTACCTCCCGGTCCGCCAGTAATGGAATCCTCCTATGCCCCGTCATCGGCGGGGCCCAGGAGGCTTCCGGTACCATCGGCAAGATGGCGCCGGCTCAGAAGCTGAGCCGTCGTCATCAGCAGTGGGTGTCCGCTGTATGTTACAGCGGACACCTCGATCTATCGGCAGGAACCGGAGCTAGCTCCGATTCCTGCCATTAACCCCTTCAATGCAGCGATTCAATGCAATCGCTGCATCAAAGTGGTTTGTATGCGATGGCAAGGCTGGCGACTGCTACTATGGCAACAGGATGCCTAACAATGGCTTCCTATCTGCCATTACGTTAGCCGATTAGGCCCCGCCCGGAGGCGGAGCCTGATCGGCTTGCTGTCAGTGAACAACTGACAGTTCTAATACATTGCACTACATAGGTAGTGCAATGTATTAGAACATCAAACAAAGAGTTGGACCTTCAAGTCCCCTAGTGGGACTAAAGAAAAGTGTAAAAACAAAAAGTAAAAATAAAAGTTGTAAAAAATACAATAAAAGTTTCAAATAATAACACAAAACACAAATCGCCCTTTTTCCCTTATTATTGAAAAAAATAAACCATACATATTTGGTATCGCTGCGACCGTAACGACCTTAACTATAAAAATATTATGTTATTTATTCCGCCCAGTGAACGCCGTAAAAAAACAACAACTAAAAAATACTGACATAATTGCTATTTTTCGGTCACTTTGTCTTCCAAAAATTGAAATAAAAAGTGATCAAAAAGTCGCATGTACCTAAAATGATACCTATAAAAACTATAACTCGTCTCGCTAAAAACAAGCCCTCATACAGCTCCGTCGACGAAAAATGGTACCAATAAAATGGTACCAATGGTACCAATAAAAACTACAGTTCGTCCCACAACAAACCAGCCCTCATACCACTACGTCTATGAAAAAATTAAATAAGTCAAGGCACCAATAAGCCAGGAAATAAAAATATGCAGTTGTGCCGGCCCGAGGGGAACGTTTCTTCTGTTTCAAGTGGCGAATTATCAAGGCCCCTAAAATTAGGGAACCAGGAAGGGGAGGGTCAAAAACATATCTTCTGGAAGCGAGGGTGCCCGTATTATACCAGGACAACACTTCCCAGCAAAATTCCCCAAACTTCAAAAGGTGCCGAGTGTGGACCAAAAGGGGAATAAGTAAAGACCATTTATTAGTGCGACACCGGCCTGTGCAGAAAGGATTGTGTCACAGCATAACACACAGCTATGGATTATTTTATTGTTTTTTTTTACCCAACTATACCACCTGACTATGCCCCTTATTTACTCCGCCCGCCTTACATGTACCCCCACATTATAAACGGAAACACCAGTAAGACTCAAAACAAAACTACTACAAGCAAAATCCACGCTCCAAAAGCCAAATGGTGCTACCTCCCTTCTGAACCCTACAGTGTGCCCAAACAGAAGTTTACTTCCACATATATGGCATCACCATACCCGGGAGAACCCTTTTAACAATTTTTGGGGTGTGTGTCTCCAGTGGCACAAGCTGGGCGCCACATATTGGCATATCTATTGAAAAACCATTTTCACTCTGCAACATCGAGTGCACACCAATTTCTGCCAATCATCTGTGGGGTTAATATGCTCACTACACCACTAGGTGAATACCTTGAGGGGTGTAGTTTCCAAAATGGGGTCACTTCTGTGGGGCTTCCACTGTTTTGGTCCCACAGGGACTTTGCAAATGCGACATAGTGCCCAGAAACCAATCCAGCAAAATCTATACTCCAAAAGCCAAATGGTGCTCCTTCCCTTCTGAGCCCTACTCTGTGCCCAAACAGCAGTTTATGACCACATATGTGGTATTGCCGTACACAGGAGAAGTTGCTTTACAAGTGTTGGGGTGCTTTTTTTCATTTATTTGTTGAGAATATGAAACATTTTCAGCTAAAACTACGTCTTATTGAAGAAAAAGGATTTTTTTTATTTTCACTGCCCAATTCTAATAAAATCTATGAAACACCTGTGGTGTCAAAATGCTCACTACACCCCTAGATGAATTCCTCAAGGGGTGTAGTTTCATGAATCAAGTCACTTTTGGGTAGTTTCCATTGTACTGGTACCTTAGGAGCTTTGCAAAAGTGACATGGTGTCAAAAAACCAATCCAGCAAAATCTGTGCTCCAAAAGCCAAATGGCACTCCTCTTCTGATCCTTGCCGTATGCCCAAACAGCAGTTTATGACCACAAATGGGGTATTGCCGTACTCCAGAGAAGTTGCTTTACAAATGTTGGGATTCTTTTATTCCTTTATTTGTTGAGAAAATGAAAAATTTTGAGCTAAAGCTACGTCTCTATGAAACCTCTGTGGGTTCAAAATGTTCACTACACCCCTAGATGGATTCTTCAAGGGGTGTAGTTTCCTAAATGGAGTCACTTTTTTGGCGTTTTCACCTTTTTGGTCCCTTAGGGGCTTTGCAAATGTGACGTGGTCTCCGCAAACCATTCCTGCTAAATTTGAGCTCCAAAAGCCAAATGGCACTCTTTCCCTTCTAAGCACCGCCGTGTGTCCAAATAGCCGTTTATGACCACATGCGGGGTATTGTTTTACTCGGGAGAAATTGCTTTACAAAAGTAGTAGTGCATTTTCTCCTTTTAGTCCTTGTGGAAATTAGCAAAAATTAGCTAAACCTACATTTTCTTTGAAAGAATGTAGATTTTCATTTTCACGGCCTACTTCCAGTAATTTCTGCAAAAAACCTGCGGGGTCAAAATGCTCACTATACCCCTAGATAATTTCCTCAAGTGGTATAGTTTCCAAAATGGGGTCATTTTTGGGGGATGTTCACTGTTTTGGCGCCGCAAGAGCCTTTCAGACCCGACATGGAGCCTAAAATATTTTCTAATAAAAAGGAGGCCCCAAAATCCTCTAGGTGCTCCTTTGCTTCTGAGTCCTATGCTTCAGTCAATAAGTGCACTAGGGCCACATGTGGGATATTTCTAAAAACTGCAGAATCTGGGCAATAAATATTGAGTTGCGTTTCTCTGGTAAAACTTTCTGTGTTACAAAAAAAAAATAGATGAACAATGCATTTCTGCAAAAAAAATAAAGAAGAAATTTGAACATTTCACATCTACTTTACCTTAATTCCTGTGAAACATCTAAAGGGTTAAGAAACTTTCTAAATGCTGTTTTGAATACTTGAGGGGTGAAGTTTTTAAAATGGGGTGACTTATCGGGGGTTTCTAAATATATAAGGCCCTCAAATCCACTTCACAACTGAACTGGCCCCTGTAAAAATAGCCTTTTGAAATTTTCTTGAAAATGTGAGAAATTGCTGCTAAAGTTCTAAGCCTTGTGATGTCATAGAAAAATAAAAGGATGTTCAAAAAACGATGCCAATCTAAAGTAGACATATGGGTGATGTTAATTAGCAACAATTTTGTGTGGTATTACTATCTGTCTTACAAGCAGATACATATAAATTTAGAAAAATGCTAATTTTTGCAATTTTTCGCTACATTTTGGTGTTTTTCACAATTAAATACTTAATGTATCGAGCAAATTTTGCCAGTAACATAAAGTCCAATGTGTCACGAGAAAACTATCTCAGAATCGCTTGGATAGGTAAAAGCATTCCGGAGTTATTACCACATAAAGTGACACGTCAGATTTGAAAAAATAGGCTGTGTCCTTAAGGCCAAAACAGGCTCAGTCCTTAAGGGGTTAAAGATACTCCACTACCAAATCGTGATCTCATACTGTTTGTAGATGGATCTTGTAAGAACAAATACATCCTACCAAGCAACTTATTCAGATATGAAGCTATACTGAGCCATGGGACAAGCCATGTCTCAACAGGGGGGATGGTAGAGATCATATCTACAGTGTTCACAGCATATGGATTTACTAACTCCTCTAAAAATGTTGTTTAACCTGTATAACATGCGCCAAATATAATCCACAGGGGAATGTAAGACCAAAAAGAGGAGAGTTCCCAAGTCCACAATATCCATTCTAACATATTTTGTATGGATTTCATTGAATTTTAGTTTCCTAAGATATTAGGTATATGTATAAGGGTGTTAATTTGGATCTCAGAGTAGGTAAGACAAAATTTGGTTTGAGACACTTGTCAGATAAAATATATGATATTTGTGAATATTTCTGTGAGTAGAAGATGTTACAGGTAATCAGCTCAGATCAAGGTGCAAATCCAGCTGAGAAGATGAACACCAAGTGTGACATAAAATGTACCCAGTAACTACACATTATCTATGTGCCCTGTCCAGAGGGACAGAGACGTTTTTCTTATATAAAGGTGTTTGTTTGACTTGATGTACAGGACTTGTCAATGAACTGATGGGACCCAAACCTGAGGGTGATAGCATGAGATTGGTGATAGTATTCTTTTCTTAGTTGAGACCCTATTGTTTATATTTTCTGAGGATTATAATTATAATGTGTGTAAACATGCCACGGTATTGTGAATAACAACTTGAGGTGTTTTATGTGGAGTTATGAGGTGAAGGTCACTGGTTGTTGTCACTCGTAAGAAGTACATGGCAGCAATGAGAGCCCAGAGGTTATGTTACCCGGGTGTCTTTAGGTTTGGGGAAGATGCTGCCCATGACCTGTTATATCTGCAGGGGTAAAAGTCCCATTAGGACAGTACGACAATTATGACCAATATGTACAATGGAGAAGTTTAGATTATTGCCAATATTAGTAGGTTTAGCAGTAAAGAATATAGAGAAAGTGGCCTACAGATAGCCGAACGTCCCTCTTGGATACACTTATCACACTGTAAGGTAGTTAGGGAATTGCCACTATCCTCCTAGGCTATAAAAGACTGATTACAAAGAGTGGTCATTTGTTAGAAGTAACTGGTCTCAAACTTCAGCGAAGAAAACATCCAGAGCCTGGGGGGAGACAGGGCAAAATGTTATAAATTATTCTAGGTATCCTATGGGGGTCCAAGGTGGGTCAACCTAATGTGTGGGATCCCTGGAAAACAGGGTCAGGGGAAGGATTCCCTAAGGACTTAGATTGGAGGGGTTAAATATTTTAATTTCACTGAAGGTGAGATGGCAATATAATGATAACAAGAGATGGGATCCCGCAGATAACATTAATTCAGTAACTCCAGGTCAATGGAAATGTGGTTAGCATTAACTTTAGTGAAGGACAAACAGCCATATTGCAGGTAGACTTTTATGACCTACTGAGAACTGGAAACAATAGAGGTTCAAATATAGTCTAAATAGAGGAGAGTGCATTTTATTGATGTTAAGGAAAAGGATGCAATTGAAAGTCCTTTAGCCCCGAAGATAGACCCACCTTCTATAGTCTATCTGGCCAACTTCACGTATGAAAATAAATTGGCATTAGAAACAAGTTACAGTTATAAAAATGAATGATTCGTCTGGATAGGATACACTGCAATCTAAAATAAAAGAACTAACTATCACTTGCGCAAAAGCTAGGCCACATCTGGCTACTATACCTTTCAGGCTATCAGATAAGGAGAACCCACAAGGTCTGAAATGCGTGTTATCTTTATATAATGCATCATATAATCCAGGTGATCAATTATGTAAGACATTCTCTTTATTGTACCCACCTGTGGGGAGAGATGAAATCCCTCTCTTAGTAGTTGCTTACCCAGGCAACTACACCTGCATTCTGAGGAATGGGCAAGGTAAGAAAGTAGATCAATAATAATGGAAGCAAGACCCAGATAGTTGGTGGGCTAATTAACAATCAATAGAAATATTTGCCTGCCGGCAAAAGGCCCTTTTTAACAACTACAAGCAAGATAAAATAAAAAAATTTTATTAGGCTATTATAGCAAAGACACACTACATAGAAATTAAAAGTTATGTTCACTGCTGATAGTAACCAGCATAGTGCATTGTGTGCCAGTAGCAAGATTCAAAGTGTCAGCGGCTGCAGCACGCTGCACTCTGACCAAGGTCAAAGTCAGTATCAGAGATCAGCAGTATCAGAGATCAGCAGTAACAAATTAAAAATTTCAAAAGAGCCCCCCCCCCTCCGACATGTTTCACTGCAGATGCAGCGTCTTCAAGGGTATCGGGGCTAATGATAACGCGCCGCAAAATTCTGAGAGTTATATGCAGGAAGGATTGCCTTCAGCTGTTACCTAATTAACATAGTGGCCAATAGAAACTGATATTGAAGGTCGAGCCTCCACAACAGTGATGGACAGACGACAGAACAAATAGCACACTCAGCATGCAAGAACCAATGAAACGTAGCGAAAGTGTCATATGTGCACTAGACCACAGCGGGGAAATAGAATCCCACAGTCACTAGCACAGTAGCGCGTGCGCAATTGTTCATTTTAGCGAGATAGAATGTGGAGCCTCTGCAGTAATAGCAGAAAAAAGGACCAGTGATAGACTCGACATGCAGGGACCGTTAACACATAGCGGAGTCAGCGCATGCGCAAAAGGCCATCGCAGGGAGATCGAATCTCAAGTCAAAAGCACAACAGCGCACGCACAATGGTTCACTTTGCTAGATAGAATCACATAGTTTTGGATTAAGAAACCACTGGAGCGCTTGCGTGAGGATAAGTATATTAGTGCTGACGTGCTTTGTTATTTTATCTTGCTTGTAGTTGTTAAAAAGGGCCTTTTGCCGGCAGGCAGGTAAGAAAGTAGGGAACCTCACTGAAGAGTTTTGTGACCGATAATGGTAATTACTCCTCTAAATGATTTACCAGCCAGACAAGGGCAAGGACTGATCTCTGATGGCTATGTGGAGACAGGAATCTGAGACCTAGGCTACTGGCCAAGTGGCAGGGAAGCTGTACTCTGGTTCAGCTTCTGATGACATCCACTTGTTTTTAGCCCCCGAGTTTCCCAGAATGAGAAATAGCCCTGGAGACGATCTGAATCGCTATAAGCGGTCTATCCCTGGAGGTTCCTTTGACCATAGAATATACATAGATGAAATAGGAGTACCCCGAGGGGGGCAAAATGAGTTTAAGGGCCGAAATCAGATTGCATCAGGCTTCAAGTCTGTACTTTTCTGGTGGTCTACGATAAATAAGAATGTCGACTGGATTAATTATATTTATTACAATCAACAGAGATTTGTTAATTATGCCAGAGATGCAGTAAAGGGCATTGCAGATCAGTTGGGACCTACATCTTTAATGACGTGGTGAAATAGAATGGCCCTGGATATGTTACTAGCAGAAAAACGGGGTGTCTGCAAAATGTTTGTATCTTCTGTTGTACTTTTATTCCCAATAATACAGCTCCTGATGACAGTATTACCAAGGCAATGGAAGGACTCAATTCCCTGTCCGAAGAACTTGCGGAAAACTCTGGAATAAATGACATCTTCACTAATTGGCTTGAAGGATGGTTTGGAAAATGGAGTAACCACATATCCAGTCTATTGATTTCCGGAGCAACAGTGGCAGATATACTTGTGGATGTTGTTGCATTTCTTGCATTACGGGACTAATTCAGAGACTTATTGACACTTCAAATACTAAAACAATGTACCACGAGATTCAAAATGAAGATTTATGCGATGGCTTGGAAACACCCCATGATGGCGGTCAAGGTTCTGAAGGACTGGTGAAAACGTAAAGGACAAAATCTGTTTTGGATGTCTCAGAACACTTCTTAATAAATTTATAACCGGAGGGAATGTTAGGAAAGTTTTATAAATGTATGTATCGGACACTAAAATGTGTATTGAGCTATACAAGTTTCTCTGCAAAAGATTTTTCTGCTGACAAAGTGTTCAATATGTTATCAAGTAGACGGGGTGAGCAGCTGAATTCCTTTAGAGAGACAGTGAAGTGTTTACGTAAGTGTCGAGGTTGAATAAAGAGGTAAGAAAGCGGTCTAAGGACTGGTTGGAACAAGGGTTATCCCATGTATAAAAACCATGATACTCAAGCTGGCAGCAGACATTTGCTGATGGATTTTTGATCTACCGGTCACAATGTCTCCTTATCGATAAGAATAAAGACGCGCCATTTTTATTCAGATGACTCCTCGAATCTATTTGATAAGAAACAAAATTCTTCTATCACACCTCCTCCCTGAAATGTCCTCTGATATCCCATAACAACACCCTGGACATGCTGGGAGTTGTAGTTCTCTCCTCTTATACCTCCTCCCTGAAATGTCCTCTGATATCCCATAACAACACCCTGGAAATGCTTGGAGTTGTAGTTCTCCAGCCTTGTACCTCTTCCCTGTAATGTCCTCTGATATCCCATAATAAGTCTGAACATGCTGGGAGTTGTAGTCCTCTCCTTTTATACCTCCTCCCTGTAATGTCCTCTGATATCACATAATTACAGTCTGGACTTTCTGGGATTTGTTGTTCTCCAGTCTTATACCTCCTCCCTGTAATGATATAACTTAATAACAGCCTGGACATACTGGGAGTTGTAGTTATCTAGTCTTATACCTCCTCCCTGTAATGTCCTCTGATCTCTCATAATAACAGTCTGGACATGCTGGGGGTTGTAGTTCTCTCCTCTTATACCTCCTCCCTGCAATGTCCACTGATATCTCATAATAACAGTCTGGACATGCTGGGAGTTGTAGTTCTCTCCTCCTATACTCCTCCCTGTAATGTCCCATAGAATATGTAATTATATCACATAATTACAGTCATTGACATCCTGGGAGTTGTAGTTCTCCAGTGTTATACCTCCTCCCTGTAATGATATCACATAAAAACAGCCTGTACATGCTGGGAGTTGTAGTTACATAGTTACATAGTTAGTACGGCTGAAAAAAAGACACCTGTCCATCAAGTTCAACCAAGGGAAGGGAAAAGGGAAGGAAAAATTTCTACACATAGGAGCTAATATTTTTTTGTTCTAGGAAATTATCTAACCCTTTTTTAAAGCCATCTACTGTCCCTGCTGCGACCAGCTCCTGCGGTAGGCTATTCCATAAATTCACAGTTCTCACTGTAAAGAAGCCTTGTCGCCTCTGCAGCTTGAACCTTTTTTTCTCCAGACGGAGGGAGTGCCCCCTTGTTTTTTGAGGGGGTTTTACAAGGAACAGGATTTCACCATATTTTTTGTATGTGCCATTAATATATTTATATAAGTTAATCATGTCCCCCCTTAGTCGTCTTTTTTCAAGGCTAAATAGGTTTAATTCTTTCAATCTTTCCTCATAACTTAAATTCTCCATGCCCCTTATTAGCTTCGTTGCTCTTCTTTGTATTTTTTCCAACTCCAGGGCATCCTTTCTATGAACTGGAGCCCAGAACTGAACTGCATTTTCTAGATGAGGCCTCACTAATGCTTTGTAAAGTGGTAATATTACATCCCTGTCCCGCGAGTCCATGCCTCTTTTAATACACGACAATATCCTGCTGGCCTTTGAAACAGCTGATTGACACTGCATGCTGTTATTGAGTTTATGATTTACAAGTACACCCAGATCCTTCTCAACAAGTGAATCCGCCAGTGTAGCGCCCCCTAGGACATATGATGCATGCAGGTTGTTGGTACCCAGATGCATAACTTTACATTTATCTACATTAAACTTCATCTGCCAAGTGGACGCCCAAACACTCAGTTTGTTTAAATCTGCCTGTAATTCATGAACATCTTCCATAGTCTGAACTATATTACATAGCTTGGGGTCATCTGCAAAAACAGAAATAGTGCTATTAATCCCATCCTCTATATCATTAATAAATAAGTTGAATAATAGTGGTCCCAGCACTGAACCCTGGGGTACACCACTTATAACCGGTGACCATTCAGAGAAGGAATCATTGACCACAACTCTCTGGATACGGTCCTTGAGCCAATTCTCAATCCAATTACAAACTATATTTTCTAAACCTATAGTCCTTAATTTACCCATTAGACGTCTATGAGGGACCGAGTCAAATGCCTTTGCAAAGTCCAAAAACACTATATCCACAGCGGCCCCTCTGTCTAGACTTCTGCTCACCTCTTCATAAAAACAGATTAGGTTAGTTTGACAACTTCTGTCCTTAGTAAAACCGTGCTGGCTGTCACTTATAATGCTATTTATTGTCACATAATCCTGTATATAGTCCCTCAATAGCCCCTCAAACATTTTCCCCACGATGGATGTTCAGCTTACTGGTCTATAATTACCCGGGGAAGACCTAGAGCCCTTTTTGAAAATAGGCACCACATTTGCCCTGCGCCAGTCTCTCCTCTTATACCGCCTCCCTGTAATGTCCTCTGATATTACGTAATTACTGTCTGGACTTGCTGGAAGTTGTAGTTATCCAGTCTTATACCTCCTCCCTGTAATGTACTCTGATATCCCATAACAACAGTCTGGACATGCTGGGAGTTGTAGTTCTTTCCTATTATACCCCTCCCTGTAATGTCCTCTGATATCACATAATAACAACCTGGACATCTGGAATCTGATGCTAAGCCTAGTGCATGACCAGATTCATAGATCACCTTGTAGAGGACTTCTATGTGCAGTCACAGCTCCCTCAGCTCCTGCACTACGTATAACACATTGTCTGACGTGTTACTGTAATGTAGAACTAAGGAGGAACCCCACCTTACCAAACCTCCCAATTCACTTTCTAATATCATTATTACTGACCTGTGGTAACACCTCCTGGAATTTCCTCCTCCACTTCACTCTTACACGGTTGATCGCCCCTCACCCGCTCTTCTTCTGCTTCATCCTCCGCTTTAATATTGGTCAGATCTTCCCCCTGATTTCACATATGTAACAATTCAGTACAATACAGCAGAGAGTGCGAAGAATCTAACAGATCAACATAAGAAACCACCAAAATCTATGACCCCATCTATGACCGCAGGACCAAAAAGCTCCACACCCCCCTATATAGATCTGGTATAGGACTCAGCTTCATCTACCTGATGATTCTCTGGGACATTGTGATTTTCCTCTGGACAGTCCTGGGAATACAGAGGACTGGGACATCTCTCTGGTGGATTTCTCCTACTGGATCCATCTGTAGGAAACACACAGTGACTGAATACATGACTACTGTATATCTGTCTATATATCAGACACTTCTCTCTACACTTCTATGTTTACTGATCAGAGCCGAAATTACAATGTTGAGGTCCTCACTACCGGTTTTCGAGGTCAATGTGCCTTGAAAGCCGTACGCTTAAAGTTGCCTACCAGAGTAGATGGTGGGGTGCCAACGGCTCCCTGCTCTGCCTTAGTATAAAATTATTTCCTTGACTTGAGGAAACAAAAAGTCTGAACCATGGAGGCCGCACCTCACAACTTACAGGACTTGGAGGATATTCTGCTAAGGTCATGGGACCAGATACCACAGGAACCTTCAGAGGCCTTGTGGAGTCCGTGCCTCGATGGGTCAGAGCTGTTTTGGCAGCGCCTACACAATATTAGGCAGGTGGTTTTAATCTTATGGCTGATTAGTGTAGATCTTAGTTTTGTGAACTACCAGTCTAAAGTCGGCCATACACTCTAGATAGCGGTCAGGTGAACCATCGCTCCTCCCCTCCTCCATATACATGAACGCTCGGTCGGGTGTGTATGTGTTTTCAATAGGGAGAAAGTCACCACCAGACACCTCTGATAGTGACTTATCTACTAACAAAAGGAGCCGGCATGTTGAAATTCCACAGCCCGATCCTTCTCTCTCCTGACATCTGACGTCCGGGCAGAGTTGGGAAGTCGTCATATACATTAGAAAGTCAGCAGGTCCGGGCGACATACATCTAATGTGTATGACCAGCTTAGCACACTGGCGGAGATTGATGACTGGCAGTAACATACACCTGGTACGACTTCCCATCCTCCACACTACAGACGAGCGGCAGGTCATGGAATATGATTTTCCCTCTCCACAAATGTTTACAGATGTGTAAAGTAATGGCCCCCACATCACAGATTTCCAGCAGCTGATCTCAATGTCTGTGGGGGGCTGATAATAACCCTTCCAGCATCGCTCCTTACATGGTCTGCACGGACAGGCGGTAGAGCAAGGAACGTGTGTTTGGAGCTCCGGCATCGGCCCCATCAGGAACGTCTGTCACACCCTCATATTTTATGAGCAGGATCACAAAGGGAAACCTGTCAATCATTCTGAGTGGGCGGGGGAAGCAGGACTCACAGGCTTTCTCTAGGAGTCCTGGCAGCATTTAGAAAGGAACCGGTCAGTAGGTTTGGAGCCACTAAACCCCCAACATGTCGTTATGTAGATGGAGTTTAGTGTTCCAAACCTGCCCACCTCAAAACCCTCCGTTTTAGCAAAAGAGCTTACAAGTTACTGAGAGGAGTCCAGGAGAGAAGTCCGGCGGGAATGAGAGCATGAACATTACACACATGTAGCCGTGGATGGTACAGCTCGCTTTACTGCGCTCGTACAGTCTACTGCTCTGGGCTTCATTTGTACCAAAGGACATAATCTGTCTGGTGAATGGAGCGCTATGGATTTATTAAACGTATGCAGGAAACGTAGGGATCTAACGTGATGTGAAAAGACAAAGTTGTGGAGATCCTACATTACACGTCATTGTACACACGTGTATATGTACTGAACATGATGGTATTAAGACTTCAACATGGCCACCAGTCCAGCCTGTGCCCCCAGTAATGTCAATATATATATCTATCTGTCTCTTCTCACCTTGTGATGTGTGCGGCCGGTAGTTCTCCATCATGACCTCCTCGTACAGATCCTTGTGTCCTTCTAGATACTTCCACTCCTCCATGGAGAAATAGACAGTGACATCCTGACACCTTATAGGAACCTGACACACACAATGATACAGTCATCACCCAGACACCTCCAGTGCTGTTACTGTAGAATTTCCCAGCATTCCCAGCAGTGTCACCTCTCCAGTCAGCAGCTCCGTCATCTTGTAGATCAGTTCTAAGATCTTCTCATGTATCCGGGAGTGAGGGGGAGGCTCTGCGATGGGACTACTGCTCCATCCTCCTGACTCATGGATGATGGGACTCGTACAGTCACCCGATGTCTTCTTCACTATTGTGTACTCCTGTGTATGGAGAGAGACACTTAGAGAGCTGAGCACAGTATTCCCCCCTCAGTAGGAAGAGGGAGATTGTGACCCCGCTGTATAGAGCTCTAGTGACCCCATATCTGTAATACTGGAGACCTCACCTACAAAACATTGAGAAAATAGAACGAGGCCAAAACTAAAAAGGAAATAATATTGGGGGGACTAGATGGACCATGTGCTCTCCTCCTGCCGTCATCTTCTATGTTTCTATATAGATGTCATCCTGATCCTCCTGGTTCCTGGTCATTCTCATTGCTCTACAACATTACTATTGCTGCATTGGTGACATGACACATAACTGACCACATTGGTGGCTGATCTTCAGCTTCTTGATGTCACTTGGAAGGTCTGGACGCTGTTATACAGGACACTGGATTCTTCCTATTATGTATTGTCCCTTCCCTATGTGTGACTTGTTCTATAATGTAGAAAAGTTTACCTCTCCGCTCAACAGGTAGATGATCTCCAAGGTGAAGTCTAATATTCTTCTGCTCATCTCATTCCTGTCCATGTCCATCCTTGGTGGGTCATTCAGGAGAAGGAACGTTGTGGAGGAGAAGATGAGAAAACTGGAGGATCTGGAGGATCTAGTACTGCAGACGTCTTTATGAAGAAAGGAGAAGATGGAGATCATACAGGGGACAACATCATGTGTGACATACAGAACCTCACTTATTGATCATTGAGAGAAACATCTTCTCAGAGCCGTCACCACATGGAATAAAGGGGTATTCCCAACACGGACATTTCTCCCCAGGATATGCCAGAAATGTCTGGTAGATGCGGCTCCACCTCTGGCCGTGCTCGGCTGTTTCTGGACCTCCTATACAAGTGAATGGGGAGAGTCGTGCACATGTGTGGTCACCTCTCCATTCATTCTCCACCTGGATATAGTCATCACCTCACCAGGCGGGTCGGGGGACCCCCGTTCTCCACATAAAGGTGGGACCCCCATATATCAGACATTTATGACATATCTCTCAGGTGAGAAGAGTAAAATGAAGACATTTCCCCCCAGACAATGAAGACCTGACTCCTGACAACCTGACACATGGTGGATACTGCGGAGACATTGCGGACATCTCACAAGACATGGTACAGTTTGTCCCACAAAAAACAACAATCCCCCACTCCGTTCCATCGACGGAAAAATAAAAAAAAAGTCCTGGCTCTGATAATTTGGTGACACAAAACAATTTTTTTTAAGAATTACGTTTTTTCTCTGTAAATGTCGCACATCATGAAAAACTATAGAAATTTGCTATCTCCGTAATCGTATTGACGGAAGAATAAAGTTATCAGGACGTTTTTACCACAAAAATACATTGGAGGAATCCCAGATTTTCCCCATTTCCCCCACATAGGAGTTTTGCAGTTGCAGTGAGATTATGTGATACTTTATATGACGCCCTGAAAATCTACAACTCGTCCCGCAGAACCTAATCCTCGCACCGCGAGACTGACAGGAAAGCACAAAAATGTTATAGATCTGAGAAGACAGGGGGAATAGAACCTGGCCTGGTCGTTAAGGGGTTAACCTGTGGTGCGGTTTATAGGCACGCAGGATATCGGATTTATACCGCGGATTCGCTGCGCATTTGTTGCAGAATTTCCCCATTAAGTTCAATAGGAATGTCAAGTTCCGCAACAAACGCCATTCTTCCCAGAATCCTCTGCGGCTCCACCGCGTGTTCACAGCAACGCTGCAGGTTACACATATATAAAACAGAAGGCGTCATGTGACCCCTGCAGCCAATCACAGGCTGGAGAGGTCACATGTCATTATAGGGGTCACCTGGACACAGCCGGAAGAGCAGGGTCGTGTTGCTATGGTAACGCTCGGAGAGGTGAGGATCGGCCTTGTTGTATTTCTGTAGTAGATATTCGGGGGGATTATACGGCCACCATTTGGGGTGAATATTCGGGGTGATTTCCTTGCGTGTTGTGGGTCGTATTCGCTACGTGTGAACATTCCCTTAAACCGCACGGTGAACGACATTAACAAGAAATGTATAAAAGTCAGTGAATAAGTTGTATGTCCCGAATATTATGTCATTACAAAACACGACTCGTCCCACAAACCATCCGACCACTACAAAGACCAGAAATAACCACTTACCCCCAAAGAGGCCGGCACTGGAGGGGTTAAATCCCGGCTAGGAGTCCAGTGGGCGGGGTCACTCAATGATTGACGGCTCTCTGTATACACACTCATACAGGGGTGACAGATAACAGAGAGAACACCCGACCAGCGCTGCTCTCTACCTCATACATGGAAATAGCTGAAGGACCTGTGATGACGTCACCACCACGTGACAACGGCAGGAGGGGCGGAGCTTATCAGTGGAGAGACGTGGTGGATGAAGGACATGTAACAATATAAAGATCACGTGACCGCTGCATCTGGGGACGGAGCTTAGAAGTGCAAAGAATGAGAGATGTATGAAGGACATGATGATCGCATGACATGAGGGGGGAATGGGGATCATGTGACCAGTGCAGTGGGGATCGGAGCTAAAACGTGTGAAATATAATGGGTTCTGGCTAAAGGACCTGTGAAGACGTCACGACCATGTGGTCACTGCGGAAGAGGCGGAGCTTATCAGTGAGGAGGAGACGTGGGGGATGGACCTGTGATGTGGATCACGTGAAATAACGGGCTGGTCTATGTGAGGGGGCGGGGCTCCTGTGCTGTGGAGAAATGATGATGATCACGTGACGTTATAGCCCATAATAACAGCCTGGACATGCTGGGAGTTGTAGTTCTCTCCTCTTATACCCCCTCCCTGTAATGTCCTCTGATATCACGTAATAACAGCCTGGGCATGCTGGGAGTTGTAGTTCTCTCCTCTTATACCTCCTCCTGTAATGTCCTCTGATATCACATAACAGTCTGGACATGCTGGGAGTTGTAGTTCTCTCCTCTTATACCTCCTCCCTGTAATGTCCCCTGATATCCCATAATAAAATTCTGGACATGCTGGGAGTTGTAGTCCTCTCCTCTTATACCACTACCTGTAATGTCCTCTGATATCACATAATTAAAGTCTGGACATGCTGGGAGTTGTAGTTCTCTCCTCTTATACCTCTCCCTGTAATGTCCTCTGATATCACATAACAGTCTGGACATGCTGGGAGTTGTAGTTCTCTCCTCTTATACCTCCTCCCTGTAATGTCTTCTGATATCACATAATAACAGTCTGGACATGCTGGGAGTTGTAGTTCTCTCCTCTTATACTCCTCCCTGTAATGACCTCTGATATCACATAATAACAGTCTGGACATTCTGGGAGTTGTAGTTCTCTCCTCTTATACCCCCTCCCTGTAATGTCCTCTGATATCACATAATAACAGTCTGGACATGCTGGGAGTTGTAGTTCTCTCCTTTTATACCTTCTCCCTGTAATGTCCTCTGATATCACATAATAACAGCCTGGACATTCTGGGAGTTGTAGTTCTCTCCTTTTATACCTTCTCCCTGTAATGTCCTCTGATATCACATAATAACAGTCTGGACATTCTGGGAGTTGTAGTTCTCTCCTTTTATACCTTCTCCCTGTAATGTCCTCTGATATCACATAATAACAGTCTGGACATTCTGGGAGTTGTAGATCTCTCCTTTTATACCTTCTCCCTGTAATGTCCTCTGATATCACATAATAACAGCCTGGACATGCTGGGAGTTGTAGTTCTCTCCTCTTATACCACCACCCTGTAATGTTCTTTGATATCCCATAATAACAGTCTGGACATGCTGGGAGTTGTAGTTCTTTCCTCTTATACCTCCTCCCTGTAATGTCTTCTGATATCACATAATAACAGTCTGGACATGCTGGGAGTTGTAGTTCTTTCCTCTTATACCTCCTCCCTGTAATGTCCTCTGATATCACATAATAACAGTCTAGACATGCTGGGAGTTGTAGTTCTTTCCTCTTATACCCCCTCCCTGTAATGTCCTCTGATATCACATAATAACAGTCTAGACATGCTGGGAGTTGTAGTTCTCTCCTCTTATACCTCCTCCCTGCAATTGCTCCACATACCTGAGTCACTCCCCGCCCATCTCTCTGCTGTCCGTGCTGCATACGCCGGTTATTTCGTCATGTGCATTATATACAGATATGTGATTCCTGATCTCTGATCACACGTTCCTCGCTTTGCTGCAGTGCTGAACTGGGGGATGGTAACAGATTTGTTGTAGAAGTTTTCATATAACTGAATATTGTTGTTTCTGCAGCAGATCCATGGCTTTTTATTAACCACAATCAGATGAGTTGGATAATCACAGAAATTGCTGCCACCATTTCTCCATGTGTGAACATAGTCGTATATAATACCAGTGACTGATCTGCGCTGCTCTTATAATCTCTACAACATGAGGAGTGTAAAGTTCTACCATGTGGGAACAGCGGACATGACCATCATGTGGAAGATGTTCCGCATGTTCAGTGTGAGATCTACTAACACTGGAGTCTTCTCTTCTGCTCATGTATGAGACGTTCTCCTGGTAGAACCTTTAAGGGTATGTGCACACACACTAATTACGTCCGTAATTGACGGACGTATTTCGGCCGCAAGTCCCGGACCGAACACAGTGCAGGGAGCCGGGCTCCTAGCATCATACTTATGTACGATGCTAGGAGTCCCTGCCTCTCCGTGGAACTACTGTCCCGTGCTGAAAACATGATTACACTACGCGACAGTTGTCCTGCAGCGAGGCAGGGACTCCTAGCATCGTACATAAGTATGATGCTAGGAGCCCGGCTCCTTGCACTGTGTTCGGTCCGGGACTTGCGGCCGAAATACGTCCGTCAATTACGGACGTAATTAGTGTGTGTGCACATACCCTAAGAGTAAAGTGGAGGAGGAAATTCCAGGAGGTGTTACCACAGGTAAGTAATAATGAATTTAGAAAGTGAATTGGGAGGTTTGCTAAGGTGAGGTTCCTCCTTAGGGTATGTGCACACGATAACTGCGATCACGTCTGAAATTACGGAGCTGTTTTCAGGAGAAAACAGCTCCTGAATTTCAGACGTAATTGCGTGTACTCGCATTTTGCGGGGCGTCTTTTACGGACGTAATTTGGAGCGGTTCTTCATTGGAGTCAATGAAAAATGGCTCCAATTACGTCCCAAGAAGTGTCCTGCACTTCTTTTGACGAGGCTGTATTGTTACGCGCCGTATTTTGACAGCGACGCGTAAAATGACAGGTCGCCGGCACAGTACATCGGCAAACCCATTGAAAGTAATGGGCAGATGTTCGCCGACGTATTGGAGCCATTTTTTCAGACATAATTCGAAGCGTAAAACGGTTCCATTACGTCTGAAAATAGGTAGTGTGAACCCAGCCTTAGTTCTACATTACAGCAACACGTCAGACAATGCAATGTGTTATACATAGTGCAGGACCTGAGGGAGCTGTGACTGCACATAGAAGTTCTCTACAAGGTGTTCTATGAATCTGGTCATGCACTAGGCAAAAATCAAATCTTGTTGCACATGAGAGAATTCACACAGGAGAGAAGCCAAATAAATTTTCAGAATGTGGGAAATGTTTTATGGAAGAATCAAGTCTTGTTACACGTGAGAATTTACACAGGAGAGAAGCCGTATTCATGTTCAGAATGTGGGAAATGTTTTGCACAAAAATCACATCTTGTTACACATGAGAGAAGTCACACAGGAGAGAAGCCGTATTCATGTTCAGAATGTGGGAAATGTTTTGCACAAAAATCAAATCTTGTTGCATATGAGAGAAGTCACACAGGAGAGAAACCGTATTCATGTTCAGAATGTGGGAAATGGTTTACAAAAAAAACAAATCGTGTTGCACATGAGAGAAGTCACACAGGACAGAAGCTGTATTCATGTTCAGAATGTGGGAAATGTTTTGCACAAAAATCAAATTTTGAAATGCATCGGAGAAGACACAAGGGGGAGAAGCTGTATTCATGTCTAGAGTGTAAGAAATGTTTTATTACTAAAACCAAACTAAAGGATTATCAGAAAAGTCACGGAGGGGAGACGCTGTATTGATGTAAAAATGTTTTACAAGGAAATACAATTTTTTTTAACTTATCAGAAAATTTACATAGAGAAGAAACCATATTCATGTTCGGAAAGTGGGAAATGCTATAAGAGAAAAAAATAATAATACATCAGATAACTTGGACATTAAACCTTCCTTCTCAGAAACTTATTGTTGTTTTTTTTTTCTCTTAAAGGATCATGAATTTTATTTATCTTTTCAGTGCCATTTTTCTTAAAAACACATTTTTAATGTGTTTTCTTTAGAAGTGTGTTTTTTTCTATATAGAAGCCTATGGGAAAATGCCTTTGACCTAAAAAAAACAACACAAGATAAAAAGAAAAAAACATCACAAAAGATTTTACTTTTATGTGTGTAATTATCCCTAATCACTTCCTGCTAATATCTGTTTGCAGCGGTTTTTGCCACACAAAATATGCCAAGGAAAACCCCAACAAAAGCATGGCATTCTTAATAGAAGCACTGTGTGTGTGTGTGTGTGTGTGTGTGTGTGTGTGTGTGTGTGTGTGTGTGTGTAGGTACCATAGGAGTGTTAATTATACAGAGCAATTATACAGAGCAATTAAAAAAGTATGGTGCAAAGTTATAGCTGCGGTATTCATAACCGAGAGAACGTAACACAAATTTATTAACATGAGAAGACACTATCTAAGTTTTATCTATGCGCTACGAATGTTCAAAGTAATTTCCATTGGTAACACGGCAGATGTCTAGGTGGTAGTCCAGTGCTGTCTGGGTGGGTGACAGCATATCCTTGGATATGTACTCCACTGTTTTAGTGATGCGTTGTCCCAGGTCATTCAGATCCTGTGCCTGGGGGGCAGATACACTAAGTCCTTGATGTAACCCCACAGATAGAAGTCGTAGGATGTTAGATCTGGTGATCGTAGAGGCCAACGCAATATTGGTGAATCATTGTTTCTGGCGAGTATTGGTGAACATCCAAATGAAAATGTGGAAGTGCACCATCCTGCTGATAGAGGAAGATCTGCCGAACATAGTCTATCTGTGGCATAAGCCATTCCTTTAACATGTCCAGGTAGAAGTGGCCACTGACAGTATCCTCAGCGAAAAAGAAGGGACAGTAGACTTTGTGCCTTCTCATTTTACAGTACACGATTACTTTTGGGTGAGTCCTTCCTGTGCTCGATAAGGACGCATGGTTTTTCTGAGTCCCAAATTCTGACGTTGTGGCGATTGACCTTCCCTCTGAGATGAAAGGTAGCCTCGTCGCTGAACGCCAGCTTGTCAGCTAATTCGTCCTCTTCCAGTTCTTAAATAAGATGTAATCTGTATGGCTTAAAATGCAGGCGTTTTCGTAAGATACGGCATACCGTGGTTTGTGCACCTGTAGTTCCATACTGGTCAGCCTGGTCGTACACGGCTTGAATCCTTCTCACTGTCTCATCCCATGTCTTTAGGTGGCCCAGACTTTTCTCATGACATAAATACCCAGTGTTTTCTAATTGCATCACCCAATGTGAAATGCAGTTTCTATGCAGAGCACTTTTACAAAAATTTATTCTGAAAATTTCACTCTACTGCCACAACAAACCCCCGTTCCTGCAGATTCCAACACAGAAAAAGCTATTTTTTGCTTCGATGTCACCATCTTATGTCATACTATGCAAGCACATTTCAAATTTGGCTCTTGGAAATGAAAGCTGTGCTGTGATTGGTTGCTATAGGCAACTTTGACTGTTCTTCTTTGATTTTTCAGTCAATGGCCATTTACCACTGATTTTACTTTAACCACAGGCCTTTACTTTTGCATCGTCCTATTTGAATCCTCCTGTATTTACCGGAATTCAACTGTAATTGGGATCAATGAAGGAAAAGTATTGTGGGTAAAAGGAAGAAATGAAGAGCCTGGTTTTCTTACAAAGCAGAGAAGCTGAATTGTCACCATGAACATCGCATATTATTACTGTTTTTTAAAAAAATTCCCCCGCACTGCAGGAGAATCCAGAGTCACCGTACAGATGCCCCATGGGAATATTTGTATTTTTTAACATATATGGACATATCAAAATTTGATCTTCATTCAAATAATATAAAATGCTGGCCGTGATGGAATACAACAAAAAAGGAACTTTTCAATAATTTATTAAAATTAAAATTCACAGATGTTTTATCAGAGAAGGCAATATCATAAGTATATTTATCACTACCTGAAAGACCTAAAATTAGAATAAGCTGCTCCAGTTTTAATACAAATGATTAGAACTTTGTTTTGATATATTCACACACTGCAGATTTGTAGCAGAAAGTTTTGCAACTGAAATTCTGAGTGGTTATTTTTTCTGCAGTATGCACATGGATTCTACAAGCTCCATCCACATGAATGGGACAGTTGCATACATTTCTGTAACAAAACGGCTGTAGGTGAATATATACTTAGGCTGGAGACCCACATGCAGCTTAAGGTGCAGGGTTTTATTTATTTATTTATTTTTTTCCTAGCCAAAGTCAGAAGTGGATCTAGCTGGAAGGAAAAGTAGAAGTCCTTTATTTATATTTCCCATTTATTTTTAATACATTCTCGGCTTTGGCTAAAAACAACCTGCATGTGTGATTCCATCTTCAGAGAGGATCCAGGAGGAACGTGTCTTATTTAAACCTCTGACATTTGGTTTACCCTTTGTTGATGAAATGTGTGTTGAGATCCATAGTGCTGTGGGGCCTTCAGAAAGGTTTTAGATGTTTATAATTCAGGAAAGGGAAGGTCGTCAAACTATTAGATGTCAATCATTCCACTGTCCAGAAAACCATCTACATGTAGAGATTTCAGACAACTGCCAGTTGGTCCCGGCCAGTCTGTCTAGGTAAGATCAGCCTGAGAGCAGAATGCTACAAGAAGTCTCTCTGATAAATATTATGTAGTTCGTCAGAAATTCTTGTTCAGTATATACTAGGAGGACCACGATACTTCTACAAGTAATGTTAGTTTATATAAATCTTTGTGATCATTGTGGTAAAAGATACAGGAAATATGAACAGGAAAATCTAGAATAATTGCAGCAATTTACAAGAAAAGATACATTCCTACGTATACAGCTGTCATTCCCTCTCACTGCTGGAAGTCATGTTGAAGGTACAGGACCCCTCCCCCAGGTCTCTGAGTGTCCGTCTGTCAGTATCAGTTTGGAGTATCGTTTCAAGTCTGTCCCTATGTGTCATATGTACCCAAAAATACAGGCCTGTCTTAAACATCTATGTAGCTTTTGTGTCTACATATACAGAAGTTTACAAATGGCATACTCATGCACTTCTTCAACCCTCTTAGTGCACTGAAATATCTATGTGTTCAATTGTCAATGTCAGCTTATTGTATATTTAGTTCTTTTATATTGAATATCAATTGTGAATATTAGCAAAGTGATTAACACGGAATGTGAAGGTGCCCTATATTGTAACACTCATATTTAACATTTCCCCCTTTTGCGGAGATACATCAGTTGGAACCCTCAAAATATACAGATTTATCATCAGACCAGATTTGTCATTGGGTCTTCAGTCTTTTTTTTATTTCTGAATATTATTAAATGTCCTTTGCTCAAATAAATTGAATGCCCGTATGTGAATCACTACTTTATGATGTAACTCAATGTTCTAGTAAATAGTGATCGGATACCCATACAAAGTAGATTTTTAATTAAACCTTATATAAAATGATGGAATTTTCTTCTCCTTATTGTCTGGTTCCATTGAAGATTTGGTACTTATGTTGTTGACTCGTTCACAATAGAATAATCTATCATAACTTGTCAGCATAAACACAGTCTTTAGATTGTAGAACGATAGTCCATATGTTGAAGACATAGATTTAAAATCCATAGTCCAGAGTCCATATGTTGAAGACATAGATATAAAATCCAAGTCCGTAAACCATGCAGCAATGCACATTCTTCACCTTGCAAAGTCTTGGACGATCAATCCTTGAAAGGAATGTTGATGGATTAGGCTGCGCAGCCCTTCAAGTGTTTCCATCATCGAGTTTTCATAATGAAGTCATAGTCCAAATCACGTTGATATAAAAGCAAAGACCATGGATTAAATATATATCACTTCTGGGTTTCCTGAATACAGACTTCCCCCTATTCCAGGAATTCCATTCCTGGTCTGCCTAGTACGAAAGCCTTCCAGGCCCTTCCCAGAGGCGGGCCATAAAAGGCTTCCGGTACCGACGGCAAGATTGTGCTGACTCAGAAGCTGAGCCCGTGTCATCACCGGCGGGTGTCCACTGTATGTTACAGCTGACATTCTTCTGTAACGCAGGGACCTGAGCTAGCTCCGATGCCTGCCATTAACCCCTTAGATGAAGCAATCGCTGCGTCTTAGTGGTTTGTAGCAAATCGGCAGCCCTGCCATGCGATCACAGGGCTGCGGACTGCTGCTATGGCAACAGGAGGCCTAACAATGGCTGCCTGGTCTTCCTTCTGAACCCTACACTGTGCCCAAACAACAGTTTACTTCCACATATATGGCATCGCCATACCCGGGAGAACCCTTGTAATGATGGGGTAGGGAGACAGACAGGTGAGCCCTAATCTACCCGCCACTCAGTCCCTGCCTACTTGCACGACCCGTCCTAGGCGACGGCGTACAACTGGGCGACGGTCCCTATGCTTAATACGTGCACGACAGACAAACAGACAAGGGTACACAGAAGCTAAGGGAAAAGGGGCAGTTGCCCACGGCAACACCGTGAGCAACAAGGGAAGTGAACGAGCCGAGTCAAACCAGGAGTGTACGAGGTACCAAACGCAGAGCAGGAGCGTAGTCAGTAAAGCCAGGGTCAAAATGAAGCAGAGGTCAATAGTAAAAGCTGGAATAGCAGAGCCAGGAAACAAGATAGAATCACAGGCAAAGACAAGAAGCAAATGAAGGTATACATAGACCGAGGGCAGAAACTAGAACCGCCTGGCCAGGCTGTGACAGGTTCTCCCACTCCTCAGCCTACCAGCCTGAGTGGTAGCAGATCGAGTCACTCTATCAGACATAGGAGCAGATGCAGACTGATTAACCACGGGCGTCGATACAGAAGCTGTGTCTGGCAGATCCTTTACAACCCTTTTAACAATTTTTTGTTGTTTGTGTCTCCAGTGGCACAAGCTGGGCACAACATATTTGCCGCTGAAAAAGCTTATCTAGGGAAAAATTTTAATTTTTACTTTGCACCATCGGCAGCACATTTATTTATGAAAAAGACCTGTGGGGTGAAAATGCTCACTACACCCCTTAATAAATGCCTAGAGGGGTGCCGTTTCCAAAATGGGGTCACTTAGGCCTTTATTTTGCACTTGCACTCCTGAGCCCTGTCAAATATCCAGGCAAAAGATAAGTGCCCCATGTAGGGTGATTCTAAAACCGAGAAACACAGCATAATAATTAGGGAGCGGTCTTGTTATGGTGGCACAAGCTGGGCACCACATATTGGCATATCTATGGAAAAAATACAATTTTCACTCTGCAACATTGAGTGCACACTAATAAGGAATCAATCCAGCACAATCTGTGCTCCAAAAGCTAAATGGCGCTCCTTCTCTTCTGAGCCCTGCCGTGTGCCCAAACAGCAGTTTACGACCACATATTTTCGTACCCTGGAGTTGTTATTTATGGAAATTGTTATGTATTTTCTTAGCTAAAACGACATCTTCATTTTCACATCCAAATTCAAATAAAATCTATGAAACACCTGAGAGGTCAAAATGCTCACTACACCCCTAGATGAATTCCTTGTGGGGTGTAGTTTCCAAAATGTTTTTTTTGGGGGGGG
Source organism: Rhinoderma darwinii (assembly GCF_050947455.1). Lineage (NCBI taxonomy): Eukaryota > Metazoa > Chordata > Amphibia > Anura > Rhinodermatidae > Rhinoderma > Rhinoderma darwinii. Next base: position 651,341,876 of record NC_134687.1, on the reverse strand, counting down.
GGGTGGGTGTTTCCTTTGTGTTGGCATCACAGGACCTCTTTAAACCTGACATGTTGCCTAAAACATAATCAAATAAAAAGAAGGCTGCAAAATCCTCTAGGTGCTCCTTTGTCCGCCTTTGATCCTAAATGGAGTCACTTTTTCAGCATTTTCAATTTTTTGGTCCCCTAGCGGCTTTGCAAATGCGACATGGCCTCTGCAAACCATTCCTGCTAAATTTGAGCTCCAAAAGCCAAATGCCGCTCTTTCCCTTCTAAGCCCTGCCGTCAATGTTCCCTCTAAGTCTCGGCAGCTCCTGAGCAGGGCAGTTAGGGAGCAGGGTGAGTCTCCATCAATGATGGGCGATCTGATGACCAAAACTAATATCCCCAGTAAACGCTAATATATCATGCTACATAAGAGAAAAAGAAAACTTATGTTAAATTAGTTATAAATTACTTTTTTAAGTACTATAATATTACAAGTCCAGCAGTAAAATAGACATTTATGAACACCAATTATAGGCATCCTCATTACACCACTATAGATAGCGCCACACAGACCCCTCGTAGACAGCTCCACACACAGCCTCCAGTAGATAGCGCCACACAGCCCCCTGTAGACAGTGCCACTCTCATCCTCCAGTAGATAGGGCCACACAGCCCCAGGTAGTTACTACCCCATGTTGATACTGTATATGCTGCCACACAGACCCCCACTTGTATACTCCCACAGCCCCCACTTGTATATACTGCCACACAGCCCCCCTTGTATATACTGCAACACAACCCCCTCTTGTTTATAGTGCCACACAGCCGCCTTGTATATACTGCCACACAGACCCCCCCTTGTATATACTGCCAGACAGATCCCCATATATACTGCCACACAGCCCCCCTTGTATATACTGCCACACAGCCCCCCTTGTATATACTGCGACACAGCCCCCTTGTATATACTGCCAGACAGACCCCCGTATATACTGTGTGAGGGTTTAGCATCACGAGAGGTTGGTACAGCGGTTTCTTTGTAGCCAGAGACAGGGACACCGTGCATTAAAGTTCATAACAGGGCTTTGCCTGTGTTTTATTCTTGTCAAAGAAACAGCCTCTTGTACAACAAGGCAAAATACTAAATAAATCCTGCTCGTCTGAGCACTAACTAAACAAGATAATATCTAACTATACCAAGTGCCTTCCTACCAAGCACTGGACACAAAGTAACACAGGTCTCTACTCACATAGAATACAGGCTACTCCAGACGTAGTAGTCTCCGGTCTGAGTCAGGAGTGAGACTCACACACACTGTGTCTGCACCTTTTTGTACACAGGCTGCAGGTGCAGCTAATTGAGCAGCAGCCTTGTCCTACAAACAGAGATGGACTAGGTATTGGGGAACCCGCCCTGCTCTTCCCCAATCCAACTTCAGGCCCTTTTTCCGGCTTTTCCTTAAGCCGAGATTGGAAAGCTAGAGCTTTCTTTTGCAAAAAATACTCATTCCCTGGAGCCTAGGATACATATGACAGGATTCTAGGGGAAATGTACCTTGCCTCAATGACTTTACCTGTCACTGTCTCACATACCCTCTTCCTCTGTTCGAGCCCGTGGGATCGGACACATTTAGCTACAAGGCAGTGTGTCCTAGACAAAGCGTCAGCATTGCCCTGCAGTTTTCCTGCTCTGTGTTCCACAGTTTATTTGAAGTTCTGCAAAGTAAGAAACCACCGTGTAACTCTTGAATTTCTCTCTTTAGCTTGAAACATCCACGTAAGAGGAGAGTGGTCTGTAACCAACCTGAACCGACGACCCAATAAATAATATCTCAGGGACTGAAGTGCCCACTTAATTGCCAAGCACTCCCGTTCAACTATGCTATAGTTTTTCTCAGCCGGGGTAAGTTTTCTGCTCAAATAGGTCACAGGATGTTCCTCACCACCCACCTCTTGTGACAGAACTGCTCCGAGCCCCACATCAGAAGCATCAGTTTGGACAACAAACTCCTTTTTGAAGTCAGGAGTGACTAAGACTGGTTGCTTACACAGGGCCAGTTTCAACTCTTGAAAGGCACTTTCAGCCTTCGTGTCCCACTTGACCATGACAGACTTACTTCCCTTGGTAAGATCCGTCAGGGGCGCTGCTGTGCTGGCAAAGTTTGGAATGAACCTGCGGTAATAACCCACAATTCCTAGAAAAGCTCTGACCTGCTTTTTGGTTGAGGGCTGGGGCCAGTTTTGGATAGCCTCAACTTTGTTGACCTGTGGCTTTATCACCCCTCTCCCAATTATGTACCCCAGATACCGTGCTTCCTCCAAGCCTAAGGAACATTTCTTTGGGTTTGCTGTTAACCCCGCGGCTCTGAGGGAGTTTAGTACTGCTTGTACTTTTGGTAAGTGGCTTTCCCAGTCATCACTAAAGATTATAATGTCGTCCAGATATGCCGAAGCATACCGACGATGGGGTTGAGGACTATGTCCATTAACCTTTGAAAGGTCGCTGGAGCCCCATGTAGCCCAAATGGTAAACAAATATATTGAAACAGACCATTCGGGGTGATGAACGCAATTTTCTCTTTGGCGCCCTCCGTGAGGGGTACTTGCCAATAGCCTTTGGTTAAATCAAGTGTTGAAAAATACCTTGAATGGCCCAGTCTCTCTATTAACTCGTCAACTCTTGGCATTGGGTATGCGTCAAACTTTGACATCTCATTTAACTTGCGGAAGTCGTTACAGAAACGTAATGACCCATCTGGTTTCGGAATCAATACAATGGGACTTGACCATTCACTTTTTGACTCTTCAATAATCCCAAGGTCTAGCATTTTCTTGACCTCCTCAGATATGGCTTGTCTACAAGCTTCAGGGACTCTGTAGGGTTTCAAGTGGACCCGAACCTGAGGCTCGGTCACAATGTCATGTTTTATTATACTAGTCTGTCCTGGCAGTTCTGAAAACACGTCTGTGTTTCTCTGCACAAACTCTTTTGTCTCCTGTTTCTGTGGCTTTGCGAGGGATTCAGACACATACACATCTGGGTTAAGACTATAGGGGGTACTTACTGCCACGAGGTTCTCTCTTTCTTTCCATGGCTTAATTAAGTTTACATGGTATAACTGCACTGTCTTCCTTTTACCTGGTTGGTAAACTTTATAATTTACATCCCCCACCTTTTCAAATATCTCATACGGCCCTTGCCATCTAGCAAGAAATTTTCTTTCTACGGTTGGCACTAAGACCAACACTCGATCACCAGAGTTAAAATTTCTAACTTTAGCAGTTCGGTTATGCACCCTGCTCTGAGCATCCTGAGCTTGCTCCAAGTGTTCCTTAACTATCGGCATGACTGCAGCGATTCGGTCTTGCATCAACGTGACATGCTCAATTACAGTCCTATAAGGTGTGGACTCTTGCTCCCAGGTTTCGTTGGCTATGTCCAGGAGACCACGGGGTTGTCTGCCGTATGCAAGTTCAAAAGGAGAAAACCCTGTGGATGATTGAGGAACTTCACGTACAGCGAACATCAAATAGGGCAGAAGACAGTCCCAATCCTTCCCATCTTTACTAACCACCTTCCTCAACATGCCTTTTAATGTCTTATTGAATCTTTCGACAAGACCATGAGTTTGAGGGTGATATATAGAGGTACGCAGGTGTTTAATTTTCAGCAGTTTACATAATTCCTTGGTGATTTTGGACATAAAGGGAGTTCCTTGATCGGTAAGGATTTCCTTAGGTAAACCAGTACGGGAAAACATGTAAAACAACTCTCTTGCAATGGCTTTTGAAGAGGAATTTCACAAAGGGACTTCCTCAGGGTAGCGTGTGGCATAGTCCAACACCAGTAGGATATATTGATGTCCTCTAGAGGATTTGACTAAAGGGCCGACCAGATGCATGGCAATTCTTTCAAAAGGGATCCCAATGATAGGCAAAGGCACCAGCGGACTCCTAAAATGTGGCATAGGAGCCGTTATCTGACATTCCGGGCAGGACTCGCAATATCTCTGAACTTCCGTATATACCCCCGGCCAGAAGAATCGTTGTAAGATACGCTCTCTGGTCTTTTCGCAACCTAGATGTCCACCCAGCACGTGTTTATGAGCCAGGTCCAACACCGTTCTACGATACGGTTGGGGTATCACCAGCTGTTCAACAACCTCCCCACGTACGTTATCTATCCGATACAGCAAATCCTGGTTAACCACCATGTGTGGAAACACCTTATCAGCCCCTGGATGTTGAGGCACTCCATTTAATACCTTAGTATTTTCCCTGGCTTTTACCAATGTGGGATCGCTAAGTTGAGCGGTCCCAAAATTGTTACATGATACATTTAACTCTGGTATCTCAGAAATTTCCTCCTGCTCATCTGTTTCACCAGCAAAAACAGCCAGAGGAAATTTATCAGGCTCAGTGGTCACCCCTACTGCTGGCACCTCAGCATCCTCGTTAAAGGGCTCTGGGCTAATCACAGCGCACACATTAATACCATCATTAACATTTACAGTGGAGGTTACATCTTTCTTCCTCCACAAGTCCCAGAACACTGGGAAGTCTCTCCCCAGGATCACACTGTTAATCAGGGACTTGACCACACCCACTTCATGGCAAGCGGTTCCACGAGAAGTCTCTAGAGTGACCAAAGCGGTGGGGTATTCTTTAGTGTCCCCATGAATGCACAGGACCCCTATACTATGTCCGCTGAATGTTCCAGGGTCTATCAGGCTGGCATGCACCAGGGTAGCCAGACTCCCAGAATACAGCAAGGCACTCACAGTACACCCTTCCACTTTTACGACACACATTTGTTGTTCAGTCTCGTAAACCGTCTCAGCAGAACAAACAGGACGTGCAAACAAGGATATTCGCCTTGCTGCATCACACTCTATTGGCTCAGTAGTCAGGGGACAATTGGCAGCAATATGCCCAGGTTCATAACACCGCCAGCACTGTATGCGGCCCCGGTCCCCAACTTGAGACCCTGGTCTGGCCTTCAGTGTCTCTCTGGGATTTCTTCCCTCCGTCTGCTCCCCTTCTGAGCCACCTCCCTTAAAGACATTTCTCACCCCTCTAGTAAATGGAACAGTCTTACCGGGTGCTCCGCACGATTTGCTGTTCCTGGGGTTAGAACATCCAGGCGGTACTTCTTGGAGTAGATCCTGAGTAGCTCTGTACCTTTCAATCAGGTTCACCAGCTGTTCCGCATCTGTAGGATCTCCTTGACCGACCCAACGCTGAACCTTCGGTGGTAAGAAGCGGATGTATTTGTCAAGTACCACTCTCTCCACGATCTGCGCAGGGGTTGATTCATCTGGCTGTAGCCATTTCCTTGCAAGATGGACAAGATCATACATTTGTGATCGCGAAGGTAGGTGTTCCACGAAAGTCCAGTTGTGCACCCGTCGAGCACGCACATTCATATTAACACCCAGACGGGCAAGGATCTCACCCTTCAGCTTTTAGTAATCCTTGGCATCCTGCTCATTGAGATCAAAGTACGCCTTTTGCGGCTCTCCGGTTAGGAAAGGTGCCACCACTGCTGCCCACTGATCTGAAGATAACTTTTCTCGTTCTGCCACTCGCTCAAACACCATGAGAAAGGCCTCAACGTCGTCGGTGGGTGTCATCTTCTACAGAGATGTCTGTACCGCTGCACGAGTGGTTTGGCGCAAACCATGAGGCCCCGCTGACCTCTCCACTGAGGCATGAATTTGGTCTTACAAATGGCGATTAATTTGCTGCTGTTCTTTTAAGGCCAGTCTGTGGGCTTCACCCAGCTGAATATTGGTTTCAGCCTGTGCACGCATGGCTTCCTCATGCACCATTCGCTGAGTTGCACTGGCTACTTGCAAAGCTGAGCTTATCTTCCCCTAGTTGATATTAGCCTGAATCAGCTGTTTAAGTATTTCATCCATTTTAACAGTCTCTTTTTCTAGCCCTGTTGCCGCTTTCACCCAAGACATACACTTCCAAGCACTCTCGGGGAGAAAAAAAAAATTGTGTTGTTGCCCCTAGCAACGATTTTCCGCTTGGAGCAGCAAAAGTCCTTTTAAATAGGTGTATGTCTCTTTAAGACCGTGCCCGCATCGGCCACCATATGTGAGGGTTTAGCATCAGGAGAGGTTGGTACAGCGGTTTCTTTGTAGCCAGAGACAGGGACACCGTGCATTAAAGTTCATAACAGGGCTTTGCCTGTGTTTTATTCTTGTCAAAGAAACAGCCTCTTGTACAACAAGGCAAAATACAAAATAAATCCTGCTCGTCTGAGCACTAACTAAACAAGATAATATCTAACTATACCAAGTGCCTTCCTACCAGGCACTGGACACAAAGTAACACAGGTCTTTACTCACATAGAATACAGGCTACTCCAGACTTAGGCGGGATTCACACGACCGGATCCCGCCCGAGCCCAAGTATCGGCCGGTAAAATCGGCCATTTTGCCGGGCCGGTTTGCATAAAGTTTTGCATCCGTTCCGGGCCGGGCAGATCTGGACAGTGACATCAGCGGCAACTCCTGAAGGGGAATCCCCATGTGTTCAGGGATTCCGCTTCAGGAGTTTCCCCTGATGTCACTGCCCAGATATGGACAGAGACATCAAGCGCTCTGTCCAGGAGCAGAATCCCCGAAAACACGGGGGTTCCGCTCCTTCAAGGAGCTAAAGTGGGGCTAGCACATAGCAGAGCGGGGAGATACCTCCCTGCTCTGCTATAGTGGCGTCGTTACAGTAGTAGCAGCCGCACCAGCAGCTGCTAGCGGCGCCATGGAAGGTGTCGCCGGGCCAGGGCGCTTTTAAAACAAGCAGGGGAAGGGAGCCAGCACAGTGCTCCCTCCACCTGCTGTACACCCCGGCCCTGCCACACAGTGTACAGCGTCCAGCCATTCGTCCGAATGGCATAAACTCCTCCTCCTCACATGCACTCTGCGCTGTGAGGAGGAGGAGATAGAGCGCAAGCGACGGAAAACCCGGCCATCACTCGGGACACATTCCGGTGATGGCCGTGTATTACCCGGCCCCATAGACTTCTATGGGAGCCGGGCGGCCGGGTAGCCGGCCGAAAATAGAGCATGTCCTATTTTTTGACGGCCGGTTTTCCCGGCCGTCAAAAAATCGGTCATGTGAATAGCCCCATTAGGGGTCTATTATTCCTAATGCAGCCGGGTGCCGGCCGATTTATGAACGGCCGGCACCCGGCCGGGAAACCCTGTCGTGTGAATGAGGCCTTAGTAGTCTCCGGTCTGAGTCAGGGGTGAGACTCACACACACTGTGTCTGCACCTTTTTATACACAGGCTGCAGGTGCAGCTAATTGAGCAGCAGCCTTGTCCTACAAACAGAGATGGACTAGGGATTGGGGAACCCGCCCTGCTCTTCCCCAATCCAACTCCAGGCCCTTTTTCCGGCTTTTCCTTAAGCCGAGATTGGAAAGCTAGAGCTTTCTATTGCAAAAAATACTCATTCCCTGGAGCCTAGGATACATATGACAGGATTCTAGGGGAAATGTACCTTCCCTCAATGACTTTACCTGTCACTGTCTCACAACTGCCACACAACACTTGTATATACTGCCACACAGACCCTTGTATATACTGCCACACAGACACTTGTATATACTGCCAGACAGACCCCAGTATATACTGCCACCCAGCCGCCACCCGCTTTGTATATACTGCCACAGCTCCTCCTTGTATATACTGCCACACAGACCCCTGTATATACTGCCACACAGACCCCTCTCTTGTATATTCTGCCACACAGCTTTCCCAGCATTCCAGCAGTAAAATATATATGCACCAATTATAAGCATCCATGAAAGAATCCATCTCTTGCACCACTGTCCCTATGGACAGCGCCACACAGACCCCTGTAGACAACGCCACACACAGCACCCAGTAGATAGCGCAACACAGACCCCTGTAGACAGTGCCGCAAACAGCCTCCTGTAGATAGTGCCACACAGCCCCATGTAGATACTACCCCATGTTGATACTGTATATACTGCCACACAAACCCCAACTTGTATATACTGCCACACAGACCCCCGTATATACTGCCACACAGCCCCCTCTCTTGTATATATTGCCACACAGCTCCCCCCCATACAGTGAAGGAAATAAGTATTTGATCCCTTGCTGATTTTGCAAGTTTGCCCACTGTCAAAGTCATGAACAGTCTAGAATTTTTAGGCTAGGTTAATTTTACCAGTGAGAGATAGATTATATATATAAAAAAAAAAAAAGAAAATCACATAGTCAAAATTATATATATTTATTTGCATTGTGCACAGAGAAATAAGTATTTGATCCCCCTACCAACCATTAAGAGTTCAGCCTCCTCCAGACCAGTTACACGCTCCAAATCAACTTGGTGCCTGCATTAAAGACAGCTGTCTTACATGGTCACCTGTATAAAAGACTCCTGTCCACAGACTCAATTAATCAGTCTGACTCTAACCTCTACAACATGGGCAAGACCAAAGAGCTTTCTAAGGATGTCAGGGACAAGATCATAGACCTGCACAAGGCTGGAATGGGCTACAAAACCATAAGTAAGACGCTGGGTGAGAAGGAGACAACTGTTGGTGCAATAGTAAGAAAATGGAAGACATACAAAATGACCGTCAATCGACATCGATCTGGGGCTCCATGCAAAATCTCACCTCATGGGGTATCCTTGATCCTGAGGAAGGTGAGAGCTCAGCCGAAAACTACATGGGGGGAACTTGTTAATGATCTCAAGGCAGCTGAGACCACAGTCACCAAGAAAACCATTGGTAACACATTACGCCGTAATGGATTAAAATTCTGCAGTGCCCGCAAGTCCCCCTGCTCAAGAAGGCACATGTACAGGCCCGTCTGAAGTTTTCAAATGAACATCTGGATGATTCTGAGAGTGATTGGGAGAAGGTGCTGTGGTCAGATGAGACTAAAATTGAGCTCTTTGGCATTAACTCAACTCGCCATGTTTGGAGGAAGAGAAATGCTGCCTATGACCCAAAGAACACCGTCCCCACTGTCAAGCATGGAGGTGGAAATATTATGTTTTGGGGGTGTTTCTCTGCTACGGGCACAGAACTACTTCACCGCATCAATGGGAGAATGGATGGAGCCATGTACCGCCAAATCCTGAGTGACAACCTCCTTCCCTCCGCCAGGACATTAAAAATGGCTTGTGGCTGGGTCTTCCAGCACGACAATGACCCGAAACATACAGCCAAGGCAACAAAGGAGTGGCTCAAAAAGAAGCACATTAAGGTCATGGAGTGGCCTAGCCAGTCTCCAGACCTTAATCCCATCGAAAACTTATGGAGGGAGCTGAAGATCCGAGTTGCCAAGCGACAGCCTCGAAATCTTAATGATTTACAGATAATATGCAAAGAGGAGTGGGCCAAAATTCCATCTAACATGTGTGCAAACCTCATCATCAACTAACAAAAACGTCTGACTGCTGTGCTTGCCAACAAGGGTTTTGCCACCAAGTATTAAGTCTTGTTTGCCAAAGGGATCAAATACTTATTTCTCTGTGCACAATGCAAATAAATATATATAATTTTGACAATGTGATTTTCTTTTTTGTTTTTTATATAATCTATCTCTCACTGGTAAAGTTAACCTAGCCTAAAAATTCTAGACTGTTCATGTCTTTGACAGTGGGCAAACTTACAAAATCAGCAAGGGATCAAATACTTATTTCCTTCACTGTATATATAGTGCTACACAGCAATCCCCCATGTATATAGTGCCACATAGCTCCCCCCAAAAAAAATAATATTCTACTTACCATGCCCCGTTTCTGCGACGAATGGAGCGCTGCACTGCCTTGTGGGTGGGAAGCATGCGCACATCGGCGTGATGCAGTGACATCATCACGCGGCCTGCGCATGGATACTTCCCAGAGCCTTATAGGCTGCAGCCCTAATGTGGCCTGCAGCGTATAATATTCATTTGTATCTGAGTCCTGAGGGTCGCAAATACAAGTGAATGTGGCTGCCGCTAGCACCGGGGCCCCTCCGGTGCTATCGACAACACTGTATCCGCCCGCCGCTCGTGAAAGTGCGCGGGCTTTAAAAATTAGTGAGCGGTCGGACTGTGGAAGGTGCACGGCTGCGCACCTTATAGGGAAAACTGCCTGCCATGTGTCCAAATAGCTGTTTATGACCACATGTGGGATATTGTTTTACTCGGGAGAAATTGCTCTACAAATCTTGTGGTGCTTTTTCTCCTTTAGTCCTTGTGAAAATAAGAAAAAATTAGCTAAACCCACATTTTCTTGAAAAAAATGTTGATTTTCATTTTCACGGGCTACTTCCATTAATTTCTGCAAAAAAAACTGTGGAGTCAAAATGCTCACTATATGCCTGAATAATTTACAGAAAGTTATCAGTCAGTTAAAGATGGCTACATCCGTATAACCACATGTGGGGTATTGTTTTAATTGGGAGAAATTGCTTTTCAATTGTGGCGGTGCTTTTTTCCTTTAGTTCTTGTGGAAACTTGAAAAAATTAGCTAAACCTACATTTTATTTTAAAAAATGTAGATTTAAATTTTCACTGCATACTTTCAATAATCTCTGCAATAAACCTGTGCAGTTAAAATGCTCACTATACTCCTGATAATTTCTTTGAGGGCTGTCGTTTTCCAAATGGGGTCACTTTTGGGGGATTTCCACTGTTTTCGCACCGCAAGAGCTCTTCAAAGCTGACATGGTGCCTAAAATATATTCTAATAAAAAGGAGGCCCAAAATCCACTAGGTGCTCCTTTGCTTCTGAGGCCTGTGCATCAGTCCATAAACACACTAGGGCCACCTGTGGGATATTTCCTAAAACTGCAGAATTTTGAGTAGCGTTTCTCTGGTAAAACTCTCTGTGTTAAAACAAAAAAAATGGATTAAACATGAATTTCTGCAAAAAAAAATAATGAAATGTGTAAATTTCACCTCTACTTTGCTTTAATTCCTGTGAAACGTCTAAAGGGTAAATAAACGTTCTAAATGCTGTTTTGAATACTTTGAGGGGTGAAGTTTTTAAAATGAGGTGACTTATTGGGGGTTTCTAATATATAAGGCCCTCAAAGCCACTTCACAACTCAACTGGTCCCTTAAAAAATGGCCTTTAGAAATTTTATTGAAAATGTGAGAAATTGCAACTAAAGTTCTAAGCCTTGTATTGTCCAAGAAAAATAAGAGGATGTTCAAAAAATGATGCTAATCTAAAGTAGACATATGTGGATGTTAATTAGCAACAATTTTGTGTGGTATAACTGCATGTCTTACAAGTAAATACATTAAAATTAAGAAAAATTCAAATTTTTGCAATTTTTCGCTAAATTTCAGTGTTTTTCAGTTAAATACTGAATGTATCGAGCAAATTTTGCCAGTAACATAAAGTCCAATGTGTCACGAGAAACCAATCTCAGAATCGCATGGATAGGTAAAAGTATTCCGAAGTTATTACCACATAAAGTGAAACATGGCAGATTTGAAATATGAGACTCTGTCAGGAAGGTCAAAAGTGACCAAAGCGGGAAAGGGTTAATGTAGATAAATGTAAAGTTATGCATTTGGGTACCAACAATCTGCATGCATCATATGTCCTAGGGGGAGCTATACTTGGAGAGTCACTTGTTGATAAGGATCTGGGTGTACTTGTAAATCATAAACAAAATAAAAGCATTCAATGTCAATTAGCTGCTTCAAAGGCCAGCAATATATTGTCGTGTATTAAAAGAGGCATGGACTCGCGGGACAGGGATATAATATTACCACTTTACAAAGCATTAGTGCGGCCTCATCTAGAATATGCAGCTCAGTTCTGGGTTCCAATTCATAGAAAGGATGCCCTAGAGTTGGAAAAAATACAAAAAAGAGCAACGAAGCTAATAAGGGGCATGGAGAATCTGAGGAAAGAGTAAAATAATTAAATCTACTTAGTCTTGAAAAGAGACGTCATGATTCATTTGTATAAATATTTGAATGGCACATACAAAAAATATGGTGAAATCCTGTTCCATGTAAAACCCCCTCAAAAAACAAGGGGGCACTCCTTCCGTCTGGAGAAAAAAAGGTTCAACCTGCAAAGCAACAAGCCTTCTTTACTGTGAAAACTGTGAATCTATTGAATAGTCATCACAGGAGCCGTCACAGCAGGGACAGTAGATGGCATTAAAAAAGGCTTATATTTCCAGGAACAAAAAAAATATCAGATCCTATGTGAATGTGTAGAATTTGTGTTTCATCCCTTCCTTTTTCCCCATCCTTTGGTTGAACTTGATGGACATGTGTCTTTTTTCAACCGTACTAACTATGTAACACTGTAATAGGCTAAATAAGGTGAATGTGTTGAATGCACTCATCCTGTGTAGCGCCGTTCTGTTAATTTTTTTTCCCTTATTACTATTTTTTATTTTTACCCTGGAACTGGATGGGAAGATTTCAGTAGTTCCTCCAAACCTTTATGACTTCAAGATATCTTTGGACAATTCTCTTCACATTTACAGTGTAGAATTTCTTTTTATTTTTTGTTCATGGCTTCAGACAGAAGAATCTTAACATAATCTCTACATTCCTGTGCAAATATGAAACAACCTTTAGGTCTTATTTTCGGGACAAATGTCTACAGGGAACTTGGCCTCAGGACATCTGGTTAAGATCTTCAAATTACCAGGATTTGAGAGCGGTCTGAAAAACTCTAAAATTGGCCTTTTCTACAATTAAGACATCACTATGTCAAGATTCTGTCAGACAATACTATTTATGCCATCTGGGCCAAGGAAAATCTGTCCCTCTTATCAGTCCATCTAAAATGACCAGAAAACATGGTTGCGGACCTTCTAAGCCGGAAAAATCTACATCTGAGGCCTTAAACGAATCCTTTTTTTTAGGAAAAGGGATCTAGTTTATGCCCATTCACGGTCACCTCTCAATTCATTCTCGCCATGATGCAGAAGCCTACTCAGGTTAGGGGAACCCTGTTTTTTACATATGTGCGGGGCCCCCACGAGACGGGACCGGCATCTACCAGACGTTTATGGCACATCCTATTTTGGAAATACACCTTTATTCTGCAGCATTCCCACATTGCAGCTTCCTACTTCTCTATGATTACGAGGTGACATGACACCATGCCTTGTCTCCAAGGGAGCCAATGCTCACCATGTGATGTGACATCACTGCCTTGTAAACAGACAGACAGATAACCCCTTTTAGGTACATTGATAAAACCCAATTCAACAAACACCAGAAATAAAATCATTGTGAGAATCAATCACTTTATTAAAAAATAAAATTCTAACAACACAACGTTACACATAAGGTTTAGTGTAAGATGATGGGAGATCATTGTGTGGCTGTGTCAGGATGGGAACAGTAGTTCATGTAAAACCTGCTCTGTGGATGGTAACACAACTATAATGTTTTCTCATGTGTAAGGTAAAACACTAATGTTGTTTTAGTCTTTGGCTGGATTCACACGAGGTCATTACGTCCGTAATTGACGGACGTATTTCGGCCGCAAGTCCTGGACCGAACACAGTGCAGGGAGCCGGGCTCCTAGCATCATACTTATGTACGATGCTAGGAGTCCCTGCCTCGCTGCCGGACCACTGTCCAGTACGGGACAGTTGTCCGGCAGCGAGGCAGGGACTCCTAGCATCGTACATAAGTATGATGCTAGGAGCCCGGCTCCCTGCACTGTGTTCGGTCCAGGACTTGCGGCCGAAATACGTCCGTCAATTACGGACGTAATGAGCTTGTGTGAATCCAGCCTTACTCACAATCATTCTCCTACCCATCCGACTACAGTCACGTAAAGACACCCCATGTAATATATTTTTTTTTACATCTGTTGACATGTGTATCAATATTTAATCTTCATTCATACAGTATAAAAAGATAAAACAAAAAATCATAAATTGAATTTGCAATAATTTTTTAACAAAAAAAAAACACCTCACAGATATGCCACTTCCTTGTACGGCTCAAATACCTGGTACTGCCCCTCTGGCAAAAACAACCTCCAGCAGGTGTTTTTTCTTTAATAAGGCCTCATTCACACTTGCGTATTTTGGTCAGTATTTTGCATCAGTATTTGTAAGCCAAAACTGGGAGCGGAACAAATACTGATGCAAAATACTGTATAAAATTTGCAAATGTGAATGAGGCTTTACAGGCTACTAGTCTCTTATATGGGAGATTTTGTTTCCTACTCTTTCATGTGGAGCATGCACAACCAGTTTTACATCTCCCCCAGCATCTTGATGGTAATTAGTACTAGGCTTTCACTTGAGTATTCAAGAATCCTCCATTTCTTTTTTTGGGCATTCCTTGGTGGGTTTACTGGTATTGCATTGTTACTAAGTCTACTTTAGGGCTTATTTAGACGAATGTGTAATACGTCCGTGCAACGCGCGTGATTTTCACGCGTGTCGCACGGACCTATGCTTGTCTATGGGGAAGTGCAGACTGTCAGTGATTTTTGCGCGAGTCCGCTGCGTAAAACTCACGACAGGTCCTATATTTCTGCGTATTTCGCGCATCACGTACCCATTGAAGTCAATGGGTGCGTGAAAATCACGCAACAGCAGTCAAAAGTATGTTTGCAAACAGAAAAGCACTGCGTGCTTTTCTGTTTACAAACATCTAAACGGAGTGTCATAATGATGGTGGCAGCGCGAAAAGCACGCAGCCGCCCATCCTATGTGATGACACACGGAGCTGTTAAGTGCCTGTTCCAGAAGTCATGTTAGGGTATGTGCACACACACTAATTACGTCCGTAATTGACGGACGTATTTCGGCCGCAAGTCCCGGACCGAACACAGTGCAGGGAGCCGGGCTCCTAGCATCATACTTATGTACGATGCTAGGAGTCTCTGCCTCGCTGCAGGACAACTGTCCCGTACTGAAAACATGATTACAGTACGGGACAGTTGTCCTGCAGCGAGGCAGAGACTCCTAGCATCGTACATAAGTATGATGCTAGGAGCCCGGCTCCCTGCACTGTTCGGTCCGGGACTTGCGGCCGAAATACGTCCGTCAATTACGGACGTAATTAGTGTGTGTGCACATACCCTTATTTGCCTAGGTGTTCACGAGCAAATTGCAGTCTTGCCCTGTTTTTTCTGGATAGCTAAGGTTTTGTTTTTTTGGCACACCCCCAAGTAGTTTTCATTTTGAAGCCTTTTTTTGCAATGGAAGACATCAAGAGTGGCAAAATCTGCAGTAGATCTTTAAAGAAATTCTGGGGTTCTCAGAAACTTCTCTCAGCATCTTTTGTTCTGCTCTCAGGCTGATCTTACTGAGACAGACTGGCCTTGACCATTTGGCAGTTGTCGGAAATCTCCACATGTAGATGGTTTTCTGGACAGTCGAATGATTGACATCTAATAGTTTGGCCATCTTCCCTTTCCTGAATCATAGACATCGATAACCTTTCTAAAGGCCTCAGAGCGCTCTGGATCTCGGCATGGTGATACCACACATTTCAATAACAAAGGGTAAACCAAACGTCCGAGGTTTAAATTAGACACTTTTCTCCTAGATCCTCTCTGAAGGACTTTTACACATGCCGATATTCGGCACGTGCAGAGAGCGCCGATCAACGAGACATCATTGATCAGCACTCGTTTGCTCCTGTCACAGGGAGCTATGTATGGGGACGAGCGGTTGTTACTCCAATCGCTTGTCCCCATAAATTATCACGCCGGCAGCACGTCTCCGTTTAGACAGGGAGATGTGCTGCCGACAACGATAATATTTTACTTTTTTAAAACTATACGATCAGTAGATGATCGAGCGTTTGTTCGTTCATCTGCTGATCGCTGCCCTGTTTACACAGGGCAATTATCGGGAACGAATACTCTATGAACGCTTGTCTGCCAGATAATCGCCCAGTGTAAAAGGGCCTTAAGGCTGGAATCACACATTCAGTATTTTTAGCCAAAGCCAAGAGTGTATTAAAAGGAAATGGGAAATATAAATGAAGC
Source organism: Rhinoderma darwinii (assembly GCF_050947455.1). Lineage (NCBI taxonomy): Eukaryota > Metazoa > Chordata > Amphibia > Anura > Rhinodermatidae > Rhinoderma > Rhinoderma darwinii. The sequence goes on along the minus strand of NC_134687.1, from coordinate 651,325,918 downwards.
ACTTCTGGCTTTGAGGTGCAGTTTTTGATGCACTTATTTTTAGGTAAACTGCATGTGTGATTCCAGTTTTGGTTCAAAGATGTAGGTGGCTGTCCCAATCATCTGTATGGGGCTTTCAGAATCCGTGTGCATGCTGCAGAAAAAGCCCCACTCAGAAGTATGGAATGATTTTGACATTTCTGCTACAAATCTGCCGCAAGTAAATATACCCTGATGATAAGACCAAACAAAGCAGCAGCCACAACCATACCCACATAGGTGACGAATGGACACGAGATTTAGATAGTAAATATTGTAGTATTAGCGCAAAATTCTCGTGTGGCCAAACGCTACCATATAAGGGTGTGAATTTCGGGCTGCGGGTATCAACTGTGTATTAGAGCTGACGCCCGGGTATAATGACAGTGATCGCGCTGTTCCTGGCTGTTTAACTCCTCAAATTCTGCGGTCAATACAGGCCCCCATGTCTGCCTTCACTCTGCCTATGTAAAGCCCTGCCTGTGGCATGGCTTAAAAGAAGCATGTAAAAATGACAATAGACTGCAATACGTTAGTATTCAATACGTTAGTATTGCAGTGTATTGCACCAGTTATCGAACGATCGCTGGTTCAAGTCCCCTAGGGCGACTAAAAAAATGTGTAAAAAAAGTTGAATAAAGATTTTATTAGTGGAAAAAAAAATTTCCTATTTTTTCTCTAAAGAAATGCTAAAATAATTTAAAAAGTTAACATAACTGGTATCGCCGTGTCCGTAAAAGCCCGAACTATTACCATATGGTGCTAATTAACCTTCTTGATGAATACTGTAAAAAACTAATTTTTTTAAAACGCCCACACCTTAACTACCCAAAAATATAGAATAAAAAGTCATCAAAAAGCTGCAAGTACCCCAAAATGGTACCAATAAAAACTACAGCTCGCCCCGAAAACATAAGCTCCTACACGGCTCAATCGACGAAACAAAATAAAAAAAAAGTGATGACCCTCAGAATAAAACAAAATATATATTTTTTAAATATTTTTTTTTTTTAAAACAAATTTAGTATCACCGTAATCATTTCAACCCATAGAATAAAGTGAACATGTCCTTTTTACGGCCCAATGAACGCCGAAATAATGAAACACACAAAGAGATGGCACAATCACAGATTTTTTTTTCATTTCATCCCACAAATATGTTTTTGAATACATTGAATGGTGCCATGAAAAACTACAACTTGTCCCTGCAAAAAACAAGTCATCAAAATCTTTTGTGACCAGTGAGGTATCTGTCTCCTCTCGAACTCATAATTCTGCAATATTTTGATGTCAATTCTCAAATATACAATTTTTTTTAGCTTGTTCAAAATCAGCCATACCTTTCTACATCTCAAACTCTTATCAGCAGACAATTGTTAGTTTACCCTTTATTCTCTTATTACAGATTGTATATGTATACCTTGTAACTCCTTATGCTCCTCCCTTCCTTTCTGTACTCTCTTTCCATACCATTCTCTTCCTATGTTTTAAAAGAAAAACTTAAATAAAGAATATATATAAAAAAAACAAGTCCTCATACGGATAGGTCGACGAAAAATTAAAAAAAGTTTGGGCTTTTAGAACGAAGGGAGGAAAAAACTAAAATGAAAAAACTAAAATGAAAAAAGTAAAATTGGCCATGTCATTAAAGAGGATCTGTCACTAGTTTAGTAATGCCCAATCTCCTATCTGATCTAATAGGTGCTGTCATACGGACCATGCTAGTGAAAATTGTGTCCCAAAAAGTTTATTTTAAAAGTTATGAGCTTTTTTTCTAGATATGTAAATGAGGCTTTATTAGAAAAGTGGGTATCAACATAGCAATTATCCTGAGGTGGAGCTGCCTAACAGCCTCTGACACTGTCCTATCAGCATGGAGCTGCTTTACACACAGTGTGAGAGACTGAGGCTGGAGGGAAGGAGAATCACATAAAACAGCCATATCTCGGGTTGTGAACAGCTGTTCTGGGGCATATGAAAGAGAAGATTCTAATCTTCTATATAACACCAGGATCGCAGTTCTAGCTGTGAAACAACCGGAGATATCGTCAGTTGAACACACAGTCAGTTATAGAAGCTGTATACTATATGATTACGCTGTGTTACTGGGCAGGGAAGGAGGAGAAGCTGTATGCTGATTGGACAGCGTTATACAGAAAACATTACACCGCCCGGAATGAAAAGATTCACCTCCTATTTGAAGAAAAAAAAAATCACACTGTAGTTATAAGCATCATAGCACCTATTAGATTAGTTAGGAAATAGGGAATGAATAAACTGGTGACAGCCTCTTTAAGGGGTTAAGGTAGTGATAAATACATTATGTAAAAAAAAACCTGAATTTTTATTTTATTCAACTGTAAAGTTAAATTTAGTGTTTTTTATTTTTATTTGGTTCAATTCCATAATTTTCATCTGTTTATACTGTTTTAATGAAAGTCAAATATAAAATGTCGATATATTTCAAAAAACAAAAAGTTTACATTGTCCTTACGGTCAGTCTGGATTCTCCTGCAGTGTGGGGGAATTTATGAATACAGTAATAAGGAGCAAGGTTCATGGTAACAATTCAGCTTCTTCTTTGTAAGTAAACAAGGCTCTTCTTTTCTTCCTTATATCCACAATATTTTTCCATCATGGATCCCGGTCACATTTGACCCATAATTTGAGTGTTTGGCAGATCCAGGCTAATTCCACCCAAAAAAAAAATGAACAAACACTCTTATTGGCTGTTTAATGTCTGTGAATAATCTGATGTGTTTAAAATCTTTTTCTGCTCTTATAGCATTTCCCACACTCTAAATGAGAATATGGTTTCTACTCTGAGGAGTTCCAAAATTTGATTTCTTTCTAAAAAATCTTCCACATAAAGAAAATCAAAATGGCTTCTCTCCTGTGTAGTTTCTCTGATGAGCCCTAAGTTTGCATTTATTCTTATAACATTTCCTACATTCTGAACATGAATACGGCTTCTCTCCTGTGTAACTTCTCTCATGTGTAACAAGACGTGATTTATGTGCAAAACATTTCCCACATTCTGAACATGAATACGGCTTCTCTCCTGTGTGAGTCCTCTCATGTGTAACTAGATTTGATTTATCTGTAAAACATTTCCCACATTCTGAACATGAATACGGCTTCTCTCCTGTGTGAATTCTCTCATGTCTAGCAAGACTTGATTTATCTGTAAAACATTTCCCACATTCTGAACATGAATATGGTTTCTCTCCTGTGTGAATTCTCTCATGTATAACAAGATGTGATTTGTCTGTAAAACATTTCCCACATTCTGAACATGAATACGGCTTCTCCCCGGTGTGACTTCTCTCATGTATAACAAGATGTGATTTATCTGTAAAACATTTCAAACATTCTGAACATGAATATGGCTTCTCTCTTTCGTGAATTCTCTCATGTCTAACAAGACTTGATTTATCTGTAAAACATTTCCCACATTCCGAACATGAATATGGTTTCTCTCCTGTGTGAATTCTCTCATGTGTAACAAAATGCGATTTATGTGCAAAACATTTCCCACATTCTGAACATGAATACGGCTTCACGCCTGTGTGACTTCTCTCATGTATAACAAGATGTGATTTATCTGTAAAACATTTCCCACATTCTGAACATGAATATGGCTTCTCTCCTGTGTGAATTCTCTCATGTCTAACAAGAAGTTTTTTATGTGCAAAACATTTTCCACATTCTGAACATGAATACGGCTTCTCTCCTGTTTGAATTCTTCTGTTTGTACAAAGACCTGAGTTTTTTGTGACCCGTTTACCACATTTAAATCTTTTACCCGCTTTCTGAGCTGTACTTGGGGTAACAATCTGTGATTGGTCAGGAGACTGCTCCTCGTGATTTGGGGAATTATATGATAAATCTGTACTGTGAAGTCCTGGATGTACATTAAGGGTAATGAGGTTTTCTCCTGAAGACTGCTGCATGATATCTTCATCTTCTACTTTATCATTTATCGAGAACATGAAATTTCCCTCAGACTTCTTACTGGGATTTTCTGTTAGGATTAAAAATGCAATTTATGATTTTGTTTCAAAACACATAAGTTGACAAACTCATAACATTTATATCAGGCTGGAAACACACATGCAGTGATCTGAGCCAAAGCCAGAAGGGGGATCAAGCAAGACGTAGAAGTTTTAGCCGTGCCTTTTGAATCCACTCCTGGTTTCAGCTCAAAAACCTGCCTCAAAAACTATATGTATGATTCTAGCCTTATAAACGCTTTGTTTAACACTACACCCAGTCCTCCACTTTTATAAAATTGACTTGATAATTTTTTTTTTTGAAAAGCAGGAACTTTGTCTGGCAATGAAGCCGGTCTTCTGCCAACACATTTGGCCCTTCAATACTAATTTGACATACAACTTAACTTAATAATGCTACAGACAATCTAATCTTGGCCACAGTCTACATTTAAGAAGATAATATGTCATGACACAAAGCACACATCTCAGGCTAAATTCATGGACATGACAATGAGGTCTGAATATCCTAATGGCTGATCAGTCACCAGATTTCAATTTTATAGAAGTACTTTAGGATGTAGTGGAATAGACAGAGTGAGGTTATCAATCAGAATCTGTAATAAAGGTTTACAGTACATTGTAATATCATTACACTTAGGGTCTGTTCACATCAGTGTTACCCTTCCGCTGAGGGTTTCCGTCGCTATAACCCCTTAATGGAAAGGCAAACAGAAACCCCCGCATCACCTCTGATCACAATGGTGACGGAAACGTTGCTAAAGGTGTCAGTTTGTCACCGTTGTGACAGGGTTCCCTTGTTTTGAGATACTCAATAGTGCAGTCAACTCAGGCTGTTCCAAGAGGGAAAAAAGGTCCTATCAAGTACTAATAAGGTGGACCTGATGAAGTGGCCTCATTCTAGTTTTAGCCATGTGATAATTTAATAGCAAATTATTGTTCTTTTCCTCTGCCGACCTATTTTTATTTGGTCTTTGTGATATATTTAACTCTGATGGAGCGGAAGAGGCGTATATGTGAAACTCTGCTGGACTTTTCAAACGTTCTTGCAGACATTGGTGTGGACCACCAGGATGTTTATAGTCTATGGGAAGTCAGCAACTGGATAAAATAGGTGCTTCCTAATAATCTGTTAGGTTCTGGGGTTTTTAATCCAATATAAAAAAAAAACGAAAAAAAACAACACACCACATCTTTAACTGGTTGCCGACACAGGACGAGAATTCTCGTCCTGTGTGATAGCCGTCTGTGCGCGCGATCGAGAGCGGGGCAACGGCTGTAATACACAGCCACGGCCCCGCTCTGACAGCGGAGAGGAGAGAAACATCTTCTCTCCGCCGTTAACCCTTTGAACGCCGCGATGAAAGCTGATCGCGGCGTTCAAGGAGAGGGGGCTGCACTTTGATCGCGTCACAGAAGATAACTGTGACGCGATCAAAGCCCACAACTCATATGGCCAGACAGCCCAGGGTCCATTGAAGGACCCCAGGGCTGTCTGAACATATTTCTTGTTGTTAGGGCATACTGAGGTATGCCCTAACAACTGCCTGTGTACAATCAGTACACAGGCTAATGTACGGGCATATAGATCTATGCCAGTACATTACAGTTACAAAATAAAAATCAAAATGATAAATCCCATTATGGGATTAAAAAAAAAGTTAAATGAATGTAAAAAAAATTTTTTTATGATAAATAAATAAAAAGTAAAAAAAATACACAGAAACACATTTTTTTAAATAATAAATAAACTTTTTAAAATATAAGTCCCAAAACATGAAATATAGACATATTTGGTATCGCCACGACCGTAACAACCTGTACAACAAATGTTTAACATTATTTATGATGATCGGTGTATGGTGTAAAAAAAAAAAATATTAAAACCGCTGCAGAACTGCTTTTTTTCTGCATTTTCGCCAAAATAAAAAATTTATAGAAATTAAACGATAATGTATTTGTACCAAAAAAAATTAAAAAGAGTTATGAGCGTTGAGATGCAAAGAGGGAAATCTAAAAAAATTGCTCTGTCCTCAAGGCCAAAATTGGCCGTGTCTTTAAGGGGTTAAACCAACCCACTTGAAAATTTCTTAAAATGTACCAAAATTTGGACGACTTTTCATAATAATCTGCCATATATGCGTGCAGGAGAAATATCACTATTTCTCATTACATGACTTGTATATGGCATTCGTTTAGCAGTCTTCCCTCTGCAAGTTATAACTATAATTTTCAGTTTTCCCTGAGGTAGTGGGTGGAGCCTAACTGCTATCATGTCTTGTATGCACTGGACACACAGAGCAGAGAGCCATCGTGGTCCACTATCTCTCTGTAGCACACCCTTAGAAGCTGCAGCAGCATGGAGGATATTATACAGCAGTAAGGAGCAGTGCAGCGGAAAATCCAGCACTGGGGTGAAATATAAAACTCTTACCAGCAGCCTATGTCTCCTCTCTCTGTTTCTTCTACCCCTCCCCCTTCAAACACTTCTATTGGCAACAGTGTTTATGTCTTTATGCTCCTGCTTCCCCTAGCCTCTCCATAGACTTCGATAAGCAGCAGCGTCCATGTGTCTCTCACCCAGTGGCCCTAACTTCACATAAAAGTTTAGAGGATAAAACGTCGAAATTTTAACCATAAGTAAATGACAAAGTTGATATGTATCAGGTATACTATTAGATTACCATAAGTTGTTTGAAAAGTTAGTGTCCATATAAAGCAGACGTTCCAAAATAGCTATTTAGTGAACAGTAGATTACAGCGGAGATCTGATTGCTTGTTATTGAAGCCTAAGGTACTACAGAAATTTCCTGAAGACAACATGTCCGTTTGTGACTTGTGCGCAGAGTTGTCATGGGGATCTTGTGTGTTTTCTAATAGTTTCTCAATTCTTATCCCCAGACTCATATTAAAAGGGGTTTTCCAGGGACGTAAAATTTTTGGACTAATACGAGAGAAGCGTTAAAGGGAGGTATGGGGCACGCTCATGGGCTGAGCGCGCTCCATACTCAGCGGGTGTCTGTTGTGCAATACGCATTTTGATTACACCAATTTAACCCCTTAGATGCTGTGCTCAATTGTGACCCGCATAGAAAACCGGAGTAAATTGCAAAACGCATACGTATTTTTTTAAAGCATTTTTTGGGTGTGGTTTCAACTGCAACTCAACCGCAATGTCTCCATACACCCCAAGACTACAAGGATATTTAAAGACCTTGTTTTAGTGCGATTCGCTGCATATCACGGCCCACACTTCATTGCAACGAGAGGGACCAGAGTTAAGTCCGATCCCACTCGTTTAACCCTTAGATGCTACATTCAATAGAGACATCTAACCCGTTAGAAAAAGGGGGAAGGGGACCCCTTCACCACCTCTCCCCATCCGCGATGCCGATGGTTGTCATAGCAGCCTAGGGGCCTAATGAGGTCTGCCATCTTTCTGCTCTTTGGCAGGGCTTAAATAGTAGGCGGTAAAAAACACAGTCGATCAGACGATCGGCAAAACCCCTAGGGAGACTACTAAAAAGAAATAAAACACAGCAAAATAAAGTCTTCAAAATACTCAGTTTTTTTTTTTAAAGTAGTAAAATATATATATATATATATATATATATATATATATATATATAATATATATATATATATATATAAAAAAAAGATATCAATTTATTATCACCGTAATCGTATTGTCCCATAGACTAAAGAGAACATGTTGTTTTTACCGCACGGTGAACAAAACATTTTTTCCAGTTTCCCAGTTGTACTATTATTTGGTTCAATAAATGGGGCCGTTCAAACTACAACGCCACAAAATCAAGCCCTCATACGGCTATATCGGCGGAAAATTAAAGTTATGGCCGGGTGGGGAGAAAAATCAAATAAAAAACTGAAAAATGGCTGCAGCGGGAAGGGGTTAAGATATATCGAAGGTATAACAGGCATTACAACATGGGGCCTTCAACCCCTTAATGACAAGGCATAAAAAGGCCTTAATGACCAGATATATATTTTTTTCATTTTTGCCTCGCATTAAAAATTCTTCCGCATAAAACAAGGCCTCATACACATACGGTGTATGAAGCCTTATATAATGCGGGAGAATTTTAAATATTTTTTTTGCGAGTTTTCGTGGTTGAAAAAAGTTACAAGTTACCTAATTTATTTTTGCAGCTAAAATATATGAAAAAGCGATTTTCAGCACGCTTTGTTTTGTTTATTTTTTATCCCATTCACCTAATATGTGTAGTTTTTTTATTTTTATGTAATGTCGGGGCAATAAAATGTATCTTATGATGCTAAATAAATACTTTTTTTAACATTTGATTGTTTTAAATATTTATTAATACGCAGAGCAACACAAACCAGAGGAGCAGAGGGATTTCCTCCACTCGTCTTTGCAATGGGGTTAGGCAAGTATGTATATTAATGTTTTTATTAGGCATTATTGGTGCTGTATGAGAATATTATACTGTGTGGGGGCAGCTATGGGGGCATTATATTGTGTGAGGGGTGGTGTCGGGGGATGTATTATATACAGCTGGCTAAGGGGATCTATATCCAATGGCGTGGCATGCAAAAGGAGATGTGGCCTAAAAATTGTCCATTAACCGTAATTGCGGTTACATGTTCATATAATCGTGATTTTGATTTAAATCATAATCGCCCAACCATAGCTGGCGCTCCTCAAAATCTGATACAAAGCCTAGTGCATGACAGGAGTCATATAACACCTTGTAGAGAACTTCTATGTGCAGTCACAGCTTCCTCTGGTCCTGCACTATGTATAACACATTGTCTGAAGTGTTACTGTAATGTAGAACTAAGGAGGAACTCCACCTCCCAATTCACTTTCTACATTCATTATTACTGACCTGTGGTAACACTTCCTGGAATTTCCTCCTCCACTTCACTGTTACACGGGTGATCGCCCCTCACCCGCTCTTCTTCTTCTTCATCCTCCACTTTATTATTAGTCAGATCTTCCCCCTGATTTCACATATGTAACAATTCAGTACAATACAGCAGAGAGTGCGAAGAATCTAACAGATCAACATACGAAACGACCAAAATCTATGACCACATCTATGACCGCAGGACCAAAAAGCTCCACACCCCCCCCCCTATATAGATCTGGTATAGGGCTCAGCTTCATCTACCTGATGATTCTCTGGGACATTGTGATTTTCCTCTGGACAGTCCTGGGAATACAGAGTACTGGGACATCTCTCTGGTGGATTTATCCTAATGGATCCATCTGTAGGAGACACAAAGTGACTGAATACATGACTACTGTATATCGGTCTATATATCAGACACCTCTCTTCACTTCTATGTTTACTGATCAGAGCCGAAATTACAAAGTTGAGGTTCTCACTACCGGTGTCGAGGTCCCTGTGCCTTGAAAGCCGCAGGCTTAAAGTTGAGACCAGAGTAGATGGTCGGGTGTCAATGGCTCCCTGCACTGCCGTAGTATAAAATTGTTTCCTTGACCTGAGGAAAAACAAGTCCGATCCATGGAGGCCGCACCTCACAACTTACAGGACTTGGAGGATATTCTGCTAAGGTCATGGGACTAGATACCACAGGAACCTTCAGAGGTCTTGTGGAGTCCATGACTCGATGGGTCAGAGAGTTAGACACATGAAGCCGAGGACGGTACACCTCGCTTTACTGCGCTCGTACAGTGTATTGCTCTTGGCTTCATTTGTACCAAAGGACACTTTTTTATAATCTGTCTGGTGAGTGGATCGCTCTGGATTTATTGGAAGTATACAGGAAACGTAAGGATTTAACGTGATGTGTAGAGACAAAGTTGTGGAGCTCCTACATTACATGTCAATGTACACACGTGTATATGTACTGCACATGACGCTATTAAGACTTCAACATGGCCGCCAGTCCAGCCTGTGCCCACAGTAATGCCAAACACATATCTGTCTCTTCTCACCTTGTGATGTGCGCGGCCGGTAGTTCTCCATCATGAACTCCTCGTACAGATCCTTGTGTCCTTCTAGATACTCCCACTCCTCCATGGAGAAATAGACCGTGACATCCTGACACCTTATAGGAACCTGACACACACAATGATACAGTCATCACCCAGACACCTCCAGTGCTGTTACTGTAGAATTTCCCAGCATTCCCAGCAGTGTCACCTCTCCAGTCAGCAGCTCAGTCATCTTGTAGATCAGTTCTAAGATCTTCTTCTCATGTATCCGGGAGTGAGGGGGAGGCTCTGTAATGGGGCTCTGACTACTGCTCCATCCTCCTGACTCATGGATGATGGGAGTTATACAGTCACCCAATGTCTTCTTCACTATTTTGTACTCCTGTGTATAAAGAGACAAGGCATAAAAAGGCCTTAATGACCAGATATATATTTTTTCATTTTTGCCTCGCATTAAAAATTCTTCCGCATAAAACAAGGCCTCATACACATACGGTGTATGAAGCCTTATATAATGCGGGAGAATTTTAAATATTTTTTTTGCGAGTTTTCGTGGTTGAAAAAAGTTACAAGTTACCTAATTTATTTTTGCAGCTAAAATATATGAAAAAGCGATTTTCAGCACGCTTTGTTTTGTTTATTTTTTATCCCATTCACCTAATATGTGTAGTTTTTTTATTTTTATGTAATGTCGGGGCAATAAAATGTATCTTATGATGCTAAATAAATACTTTTTTTAACATTTGATTTTTTTAAATATTTATTAATACGCAGAGCAACACAAACCAGAGGAGCAGAGGGATTTCCTCCACTCGTCTTTGCAATGGGGTTAGGCAAGTATGTATATTAATGTTTTTATTAGGCATTATTGGTGCTGTATGAGAATATTATACTGTGTGGGGGCAGCTATGGGGGCATTATATTGTGTGAGGGGCGGTGTCGGGGGATGTATTATATACAGCTGGCTAAGGGGATCTATATCCAATGGCATGGCATGCAAAAGGGGATGTGGCCTAAAAATTGTCCATTAACCGTAATTGCGGTTACATGTTCATATAATCGTGATTTTGATTTAAATCATAATCGCCCAACCATAGCTCATGGATGATGGGAGTCATACAGTCACCCAATGTCTTCTTCACTATTTTGTACTCCTGTGTATAAAGAGAGACACTTAGAGAACTGAACACAGTAATCTCCCCTCAGTAGCAAGAGGGAGATTGTGACCCCGCTGTATAGAGTTCTAGTGACCCCACATCTGTAATACTGGAGACCTCACCTACAAAAAGACATTGAGGAAATAGAACGAGGCCAAAACTAAAAAGGAAATAATATTGGGGGGACTAGATGGACCATGTTCTCTCCTCCTGCCATCATCTTCTATGTTTCTATATAGATGTCATCCTGATCCTCCTGGTTACTTGTCATTCTCATTGCTCTACAACATTACTATTGCTGCAGTGGTGACATGACACATAACTGGCCATATTGGTGGCTGATCTTCAGCTTTTCTGCTGTGGGCTTCTTGACGTCACTTGGAAGGTCTGGACGTTGTTATACAGGACACTGGATTCTTCCTATTACTTCCTATCATGTATTGTCCCTTCCCTATGTGTGACTTGTTCTATAATGTAGAAAAGTTTACCTCTCCGCTCAACATGTAGATGATCTCCAAGGTGAAGTCTAATATTCTTCTGCTCATCTCATCCCTGTCCTTGTCCATCCTTGGTGGGTCATTCAGGAGAAGGAACGTTGTGGAGGAGAAGATGAGAAAACTGCAGGAACTGGAGGATCTAGTACTGCAAACGTCTTTATGAAGAAAGGAGAAGATGGAAATCATACAGACGACAACATCATGTGTGACACACAGAACCTCACTTATTGATCATTGAGAGAAACATCTTCTCAGAGCCGTCACCACATGGAATAAAGGGGTATTCCCAACACGGACATTTCTCCCCAGGATATCCCAGAAATGTCTGATAGATGCGGCTCCACCTCTGGCCGTGCTCGCCTGTTTCTGGAACTCCTATACAAGTGAATGGAGAGAGTCGTGCACACGTGTGGTCACCTCTTCATTCATTCTCCACCTGGATGTAGTCATCACCTCACCAGGCGAGTCGGGGGTCCCCTGTTCTCCACATAGAGACAACCTGACACATGGTGGATACTGGGGAGACATTGCTCACATCTCACAAGACATGGTACAGTTTGTCCCACAAAAAACATCCATCCCCCACTCCGTTCCATCGACTGAAAAATAAAAAAAAAGTCCTGGCTCTGAGAATTTGGTGACACAAAACATTTTTTTTTTAAGAATTACGTTTTTTCTTTGTAAATGTCGCACATCATGAAAAACGATAGAAATTTGCTATCTCCGTAATCGTATTAACGGAAGAATAAAGTTATCAGGATGTTTTTACCCAAAAAAAATACATTGGAGGAAATCACAGATTTTCAAATCTTCCCCCACATAGAAGTTTTGAGGTTGCAGTGACATTATGTGATACTTTATAGGACGTCCTGAAAATCTACAACTCGTCCCGCAGAATCTAACCCTCACACCGCTGAACTGTCAGAAAAGCAAGACAGTTATAGATCTGAGAAGACAGGGAGGGGAGGGAATAGAAACTGTCCTGGTGGTTAAGGGGTTAACCTGCGGTGCGGATTATAAGCACGCAGGATATCGGATTTATACCGTGGATTCGCTGCGCATTTGTTGCAGAATTTCCCCATTAAGTTCAATGGGAAAGTCTAGTTCCGCGAAAAAAACGACATTGTTCCCAGAATCCTCTGCGGCTCCACCGCGTGTTCACAGCAACGCTGCAGGTTACATATATATATATATATATATATATATATATATATAAATATATATATAAAAAAGAAGGCATCAAGTGACCCCTGCAGCCAATCACAGGCTGGAGAGGTTACGTCATTATAGCGGTCACCTAGACACAGCCGGAAGAGCAGGGTCATGTTGCTATGGTAACGATGGGAGAGGTGAGGATCGGCCTTGTTGTATTTCTGTAGTAGATATTCGGGAGGATTATACGTCCACCATTTGGGGTGAATATTCGGGGAGATTTCCTTGCGTGTTGTGGGTCGTATTCGCTACGTGTGAACATTCCCTTAAACCGCACGGTGAACGACATTAACAAGAATTGTATCAAAGTCAGTGAATAAGTTGTATGTAGTGAATATTATGTCATTACAAAATACGACTCGTCCCACAAAACATCCGACCACTACAAAGACCAGAAATAACAACTTACCCCAAAGAGATGGGCAATGGAGGGGTTAAATCCTGGCTAGGAGTCCAGTGGGCGGGGTCACTCAATGATTGACAGCTCTCTGTATACACTCATACCGGGGTGACTGATAACAGAGAGAACACCCGACCAGCGCTGCTCTCTACCTCATACATGGAAATAGATGAAGGACCTGTGATGACGTCAACACCACGTGACAAGGGCAGGAGGGACGGAGCTTATCAGTGGAGAGACGTGGTGGATGAAGGACATGTAACAATATAAAGATCACGTGACCGCTGCATCTGGGGGCGGAGCTTAGAAGTGCAAAGAATGAGAGATGTATGAAGGACATATGATGATCACGTGACATGAGGGGGAATGGGGATCATGTGACCAGTGCAGGGGTGATCGGAGCTAAGCAGTGCAAAATATAAAGGGTTGTGGCTAAAGGACCTGTGATGACGTCACCACCATGTGATCAATGCGGATGGGGCGGACCTGTAATGTGGATCAAGTAACATAACAGGCTGGTCTATGTGAGGGGGCGGGGCTCCTGTGCTGTGCGGAAAAATGATGATGATGATCACGTGACGTTATAGCCCATAACAACAGTCCGGACATGCTGGGAGTTGTAGTTCTCTCCTCTTGTACCTCCTCCCTGTAATGTCCGCTATCACATAATAACAGTCGAGAAATGCTGGGAGTTGTAGACCTCACCATGTATACCTCCTCCCCGTATTGTCCTCTGATATCCCATAACAGCCTAGACATGCTGGGAGTTGTAGTTCTCTCCTCTTATACCCCTCCCTGTAATGTCCTCTAATATCCCATAATACCAGCCCGGACATGCTGGGAGTTGTAGTCCTCTCCTCTTATAACCCCTCCCTGTAATGTCCTCTGATATCCCATAACAACAGTCTGGACATGCTGGGGGTTGTAGTCTTCTCCACTTATATTCCTCCCTGTAATTTCCTCTGATATTCCATAACAGGCTGGACATGCTGGGAGCTGTAGTCCTCTCCTCTTATACCTCCTCCCTGTAATGATATTACATAATAACAGTCTGGACATGCTGGGAGTTGAAGTCCTCTCCTCTTATACCCTTGCCTGTAATGTCCTCTGATATCATATAATTACAGTCTGTACATGCTAGGAGTGGTAGTTATCTCTTATACCTCCTCATGTAATGTCCTCTGATATCACATAACAACAGTCTGGGCATGCTGGGAGTTGTAGTCCTCTACTCTTATACCCCTCCCTGTAATGTCCTCTAATATGCCATATTACCAGCCCGGACATGCTGGGAGTTGTAGTCTTCTCCTCTTATACCCCCTCCCTGTAATGTCCTCTGATATCCCATAATACCAACCCGGACATGCTGGGAGTTGTAGTCCTCTCCTCTAACACCTTGTTAGGAAAGTTTTATAAATGTATGTATCGGAAACTAAAATGTGTATTGAGCTATACAAGTTTCTCTGCAAAAGATTTTTCTGCTGACAAAGTGTTTAATATGTTATCAAGTAGACGGGGTGAGCAGCTGAATTCGTTTAGAGAGACAAGTGAAGTGTTTACGCAAGTGTCGAGGTCGAATAAAGAGATAAGAAAGCGGTCTAAGGACTGGTTGGAACAAGGGTTATCCCATGTATAAAAACCATGATACTCAAGAAAGCAGCAGACATTTGCTGATGGATTTTTGATCTACCTGTTACAATGTCTCCTTATCGATAAGAATAAAGACGCGCCATTTTTATTCAGATAACTCCTCGAATCTATTTGATAAGAACGAAAATTCTTCTATCATTTGGTCCTTCGAAGCTGGGAATCCAACATCTCCTGCCCCTCCTCTTCCCGACGACTGCTTACCGTGCACGGGGTGAGTTATTCTATGAGCTCACTAAAAGAAAGACCTCCAGCTGGGTTGGAGTGACAGGTTCTAAAAGAACGTAAAGAGAGGAATTGAGGATTCGAGTTTTCATCTGAATAAAGGTAATATAATTTTGTTTATATATGTTTTTATTATTTTTCATATTTCGATGTTATAAAGTTATGAGATAAAAAAATCAAAAAAAAACCTAAGGTGGATCTTAGGTACTAAGACTGGATCTTAGTGGGGGGCGTGGCTTAGCGGCGTATGTGAGTGGACGCATAAACCGGAGCTCCCGCTGCCGATATCCTGCAGAACATCCTGGGACTCAATTCGCCTACCGGAGACATACCTGTGGAGAGAGGGGAAACTGAGGCGATCAGGGAGATGCAATTCTGGACTCATCGGAGGCTGTAATGACACGGTCCAAGAGATCTAAAGCGGCAGAGGACGGTGAGCTGGGGGCGCAAGATGGCGCTGACATGTGCTCATATGCAGTGAGCAGAGATGTGAGAGGGGCGGCGGAATCTCGGCTGGAGCGCTTTGCCAGGAAGACCCCTGTGAAAGGTGCTGAGAGTGAAAGGATGGCAGAAGGAGGGAAGGAGCAGGCTGGCCACTCAGGATCAAGATTTGAGCCGTTGCGAGCGCAAATGGAGGCAGAAGAGGAGGAGGAGAACGGGGAGAATGTTTCGGACGACTCAGGAGGAGGATTAGATCGGGGCGCACGGACCCTGGACAAATCGGGCCCAACGCTGGTAGATGTCTTTTCGGCGGTAAGCCTGAGCAATACCACACTAGCTAAACTTACCTGCCAAGTGGGGGGAATTAAGGAAGATTTATCCATAATACGCCATGATCTGCAGAAAGTGTCGGAACGTACGACAGCGGTGGAGGGCCGAGTCAGTGAATTAGAAGACAGAATACTACCCATGAGAAGGGATGTAAATGCTGTGGATGTTACGTATCTTTTATCCAAAACCGACGATTTGGAGAACCGTTTACGTCGAAACAATGTAAGAATGGTGGGAATACCTGAAAAAGTTGAGGGGTCTAATCCAGACGCCTTCTTCGAAAAATGGCTATTGGAGGTTTTTGGCAAAGAATCTCTGACCCCATTGTTTGCGGTGGAAAGAGCTCATAGAGTGCCCACGCGACCGGGCCCGCCTGGAAGGCCACCACGACCTGTGCTAGTGAAATTGCTTCATTATGAGGACAGAGATGTGATCCTTCGACAGGCCCGGGAAAGGCAAGACATAAGAGTGAACGGGGTCAAAGTGTCGTTCTATCCGGATTTCTCTGCAGAGATACAGAAACGGAGGATGCAATTTCTGGACATTAAAAGACGACTGAGGAATCTTCGAGTTCAGTACTCCATGTTGTATCCTGCTAAACTTCGGGTGGCGGCGTTGGGATCCGTACAGTTCTTCGAAAACCCGAAAGATGCGTTACGATGGCTGGACAGTCACGAGGTTCGCCTACGGCATGATCCGGAGGAAGCGGCGGTGTGATCAGCAGGTGGATGGATGAAGTTGGGACTCTGCTATGGCGGGAGGAAGATGAATCGCACAGGAGAATAAGCCACTGTTTTCTACATTTGTATGATGGGTTTTTTGTTGAGATGATGTCTATATATCATTGTTGGCGGGAGGAGAGGAAAAATGCTGTCAGTTCAAGGGCAGAATTGGATATAGGAGTCATAAAAATGCTACTTGTTTATTGAGGAGAAGGTGGCGGGAGGTTCTTGGTTTTTAAGGTTAAATTGTGGAAACGGATGGATTTCTACAATGTGAATGGGAAGCTGTATGGTCATAGTGGTGAAGTTTTCTTCATCAGCCCGGGCCCTCTGAGGAGGGTATGTTTATGGAAAGCTGAGTGGGATAGGGTGGTGGGAGGGGGGATGTTTGGGAGGGACAGGGAGTTTGAAACGCAGTACGCTCTGATTGTCACTGGGAGTAACGGAAATAGCCACTGTCAAATGCAAGAAATGTTCAGATGGGGGGTAGGGTAAATCTTCTGTCCTGGAATGTGAGAGGTATGGGGGAGGTAACTAAAAGGCGAGCTATCTTTGACTACCTGAAGGGGCAGTCTGCTGGGGTGATGGGCTTACAGGAAACTCATCTTACTACTGACACGGTGCAACAGGCGCATAGGGTTTGGATCCGGCACAGCTTCCATTCCTTTCATTCTACATACTCAAGGGGGGTTAGTCTCCTGATCCATAGGGATGTACCGTTTAGCTGTATAGATTCCTTTAAAGATAGGGAAGGTAGATATGTTGGGGTGCATTGTAAAGTGTTTAACTGGGAATGTATAATTGTGGTGTTATATGTGCCTCCCCCGTACTCTGTGGGTCCGATAAGAGAGGTGCTGGAGAAACTGGCTGGGTGGCCTATGATACCGACTATATTGATGGGAGACTTCAACAACATAATGAATAAAGGGTGGGATAAATTTCCAAAAGGGGGGGGGTGGGGGATGTCGCCCGACGAGATTTGGAAAGTACATGATGGAAGTTGGGTTTACGGATATTTGGCGGGCAAAATGGCCCTCTACTACGCAATACTCGTGTGTATCATCTACATATGGATCATTATCCCGAATAGACCTAATGTTTAATAATGGAATGGGGATGGAATGTGTGGAAGGGGTGGAATACTTACCACGATCACTGTCTGATCACTCTCCGATGCTACTTAAGATCCGAACATGTTCGCAGATGGGGGGTTTGAGAATGCACTGGAGGTTAAATCCGTTCTGGATACGATTGGTGGGAGAGGAGATAATAAATATGAGTCTGCGAGAATACTTTGAGTTCAATAAGGGTACGGTCCCTACGGATATTTTATGGGATGCTATGAAGGCCAATATAAGGGGAGTGTATATACGGGAGATCACGCTCATTAAAACTAAGTCACGACAAGTGGGTCAACATCTGATAGATAGGGTCACAGTAACAGAGGAGAGTCACGTCACTAATAATACTGCGGAAACACTAGCCCAATGGAAGGTTGCTCAAAAATTGCTTAGGGAACATCAGCTGGAACAAGCAGCTAATAAAAGATTGTTTTTACAACAAAAATACTATGAGGAGGGCGAAATGGCGGGCAGACTGTTAGCGAATATTGCACGGCCGACGCGGGAGAGTGCATTCATTCACCAGTTACAGACAGCAAATGGGACTCTGGTTGGAGAAACAGGGGATATATTAGGGGTGTTGACATCATTTTACACAGAACTGTATCGCACTAAGGTGGACTATTCGGAGGATCTGCTGTCAGAATATCTGGCAGAAATAACATGGGTTACTCTGGGGGAGGAGGAGAGAGAGGGGTTGGAGGAGTCAATTACTTTAGAGGAAATACAGGAAGCGGTAAGTTCTATGGCAAATGAAAAGGCTCCAGGGATAGATGGTATACCCACTGAATTGTATAAAACATATGGAGGGACGGTTTTGCCGGAGTTACTGGAGGTGTTCCAGGATAGTTTCGCCAGGGGGCGCTTACCGCAGACGATGTACGAAGCCGCTATAGTCGTAATTCCCAAAGATGGGAAAGACCGGACGCAACATGACTCTTACAGACCGATATCTCTGTTAACCACAGACATTAAAATTTTAGCTAAAATACTGGCTAATAGGTTGTCGCGAGTAGTGACTAAAATTGTGGGGATGGATCAGTCGGGATTCATGCCATCGCGCTCTACAGCAGTTAATCTACGTAGACTTTTCTTGAATTTCCAGACAGATGCTCCGGATGTGCGGTGTAGAGCAGTGCTGTCTTTGGATGCCGCCAAGGCGTTTGATAGTGTGGAATGGGGGTATCTGTGGGCTGTCTTGGAGCGGATCGGCTTTGGAAGGAAATTTATAAAATGGGTACAATTATTATATAAGGAACCGGTAGCTAGGATTAGAGCAAATGGAAGAATGTCAGACTCTTTCAGGCTAGAGAGGGGGACACGACAGGGATGCCCACTTTCGCCGCTGCTATTTGCGCTGGCAATTGAACCCCTAGCAAATATGGTAAGACAACATCCGGGGATAGAAGGGTTTCGTTGTGGGGAGCTGGAGGAGCGCATAGCATTATATGCGGACGATATCTTGATGTTCCTGGGAGATAGATTATTCATTGCCAGTGATAATGAATGTATTGGAGCGGTTTGGTAGATTTTCAGGGCTAAAAATTAATTGGAATAAGTCGGTGTTGTTGCCACTCCAGCCAGTGGATACGCCGTTGGTGATTGGAGGAATTGAGGTACCGTGTGTACAGAAATTTAAGTACCTGGGAATTACGATATCGGCGAGGGTGCAGGACTTTATTGAGTTGAATGTGATACCATTATTGAACAAATTAACGGATAAGACCAAAGTATGGCTGGGGTTACCGCTGTCAGCGCTGGGTCGAGCAAATCTCATCAAAATGATTCTGATGCCCCAGGTTCTTTATGTGGTGCATAATGCCCCAGTGTGGTTGCCTAAATACTGGTTCAGGAGAATACATAATTTGTTTAGGGACTTGGTGTGGAAAAGAGGGATCCCCAGGATAAAAATGGAAAAGCTACAACTACCAGTGGAACAGGGAGGGTTAGCTATCCCGAATGCATGGATATATTATCTAGCGGCTCAACTACAACACTTTAAGGGCTGGAAGAATAGGGAGGAGTTGGATTCTAGTGGGAAACTGGTGTACTATTTGGGTCAGAGAACGGATGTACTAGAGGCCATGGAATCTCATAAATTAAGGAGGGAGGCGAGAGGGAAACCGACTTTGCTATTAATACATAGAGTTTGGTGGGAAAGTAAGGAATTATTGGGGGTTACAGGATGCTCCAATTATATGCTTTTATGGGACAATCCATATCTATGGGAATTTAATAGTCTGGAAGGATTTCAGGATTGGGAACAAGCAGGGATCAGATATGTACACCAGTTGTATGACGGAGGTACTCTTAAAGAGGCTCTGTCACCAGATTTTGCAACCCCTATCTGCTATTGCAGCAGATCGGCGCTGCAATGTAGATTACAGTAACGTTTTTATTTTTAAAAAACGAGCATTTTTGGCCAAGTTATAACCATTTTTGTATTTATGCAAATGAGGTTTGCAAAAGTACAACTGGGCGTGTTGAAAAGTAAAAGTACAACTGGGCGTGTATTATGTGCGTACATCGGGGCGTTTTTACTTCTTTTACTAGCTGGGCGTTCTGACGAGAAGTATCATCCACTTCTCTTCACAACGCCCAGCTTCTGGCAGTGCAGACACAGCCGTGTTCTCGAGAGATCACGCTGTGACGTCACTCACAGGTCCTGCATCGTGTCAGACGAGCGAGGACACATCGGCACCAGAGGCTACAGATGATTCTGCAGCAGCATCGGCGTTTGCAGGTAAGTCGATGTAGCTACTTACCTGCTGATGCAGAATCAACTGTAGCCTCTGGTGCCGATGTGTCCTCGCTCGTCTGACACTATGCAGGACCTGTGAGTGACGTCACAGCATGATCTCTCGAGAACACGGCTGTGTCTGCACTGCCAGAAGCTGGGCATTCTGAAGAGAAGTGGATGATACTTCTCGTCAGAACGCCCAGCTAGTAAAAGTAGTAAAAACGCCCCGATGTACACACATAATACACGCCCACTTGGACTTTTACTTTAAACACACCCACTTGGACTTTTGCAAGCCTCATTTGCATAAATACAAAAATGGTCATAACTTGGCCAAAAATGCTCGTTTTTAAAAAATAAAAACGTTACTGTAATCTACATTGCAGCGCCTATCTGCTGCAATAGCAGATAGGGGTTGCAAAATCTGGTGACAGAGCCTCTTTAAGCTCTTTGCTCAAATACAGGAGGAGTTTGGACTCTCACACCGGCTGTTCTACCAATATCTTCAGTTAAGGCATGCGGCGCAGGCTCAAGAGAGACTGGTGGACTTGAGCTGTTCCACCATGGGAGGGATGGAGCAGGTACTGGGGGCAAAAGACACTAAAGGGATTATTTCGGTGCTATATAGTACGCTACTCTCCAGATTCCTAGGAGATCCACTGGTGGAGATCAGACGTAAATGGGAAGAGGATGTAGGGACTATAGTGGATGAAGAATGGGAGGAGATACTTGGATCATCTAAAATACTCTCTATTAGTGTAGCACACAGGAGGTCACAACTTTTTCTATTACATACGGTGTATAGGACGCCTAAGGTGCTATGGCAAATGCGACTTAGATCAACTAAGGAGTGTCCCAGGTGTATGTTTGATGGGGCGGACATAAAACATGTTTTGGAGCTGCCCGCTGCTAGATGGCTATTGGAAGGAAGTTAAAGGAATGGTGTCTAGAGTATATGGTAGAGATTTCCCACTGGAACCTAAAATCTTTTTACTGGGCTGTATTGGGGAGGAAGGAGGGGATGGAGTGGAATTACTGTCTATTAAAAAGGTTTTGTATCACGCTAGGAAACTAATTGCAAAATATTGGCTGCAGGCGGATCCCCCGGAGGTGTCTGAGCTGGTTGGATATGTTAACCACACAGTATCACTGGAACATCGGATATATCTGAAAAGAGGGGCAATTCATAAGCATGAGAAACAATGGGGTAAATGGGTACACGCCTATGGTAATGCAGCTCACTAGATGAGATTTGGAGGGGGGCTGACACACGTATATGGTCAAGGTATGGTGGAATATCTGTTTACTATGCAGGAAGCATGAAGGAGGAGGAGTGGTTTGACGAATCAGGAAAAAAAGGGGGTACTGCGGGGGGGGGGGGGGGGGGAGTTAAGTTGATAGGGGAAGGGAGGGGGACGCATGTGGAGATGCAACCAAAGATGCTGTATACATGTCATAATGTACTTGAAGGGCTTTCGCATTAATCAAGAGATGCTATGTTATTTCTTTCAGTTATTTATTGTCGGAAATGTAAAGGCTGTATAACAGATGTTGTATTATCAATAAAAACTTGTTTGATTTAAAAAAAAGACTGGGTCTTAGTTATATTAAGCACAGGTCTTAATATAAAAACCTGAGAATAACGATTATTGAGGTTAGAAGTCCATAGTCTATGTGAGAAGGATACAGGTAATCAATAACTCTGTGCAGCACGTAAAAGATAAAGTACTTGGAGATTTGGAGGATCTCCCATAGATTAAAAGGAATGTGTCGCTAGTTAAACAGTTAGTGTATGAATGCTTAAACACTGTCCAAATTTTTTTAATTTTTTCACGAGTCAGGAAATATTATAAATTAGATTCTAATTTATAACATTTCCCAGTGCTGGTCACTAGATGGAGCAATTCCCAAAATTGCAGCATTGCATGTAATAAAGCAACCACATTGCTTTATGCTGCAAAATTTGGGAATACTCACTCGCTCTAGTGAGCTCACAGAATCCCCCCTCCTTTCTCCTGGCTAGTGGCAGGAGAAAGGAGGGGATTGAACGGTCAAACCTCCTACACTGTGTGTCGCCATTTTTTGAGCTAACACAGTGTAGTAGGTTTACATACAGTAGTAATCACACACTAAAACACGTACATACACAGACCTAACTTACCTGACCCCGTACGCTATAGTGGATGGAACGGCTCCCGTTCGAATTCTCTATGGGGATATGGGTGCCGTATTCCATCACTGTATGTGTCGTTAATCGACACATACAGGGATGGCAAAAAAAATGGCAGCCCCCATAGAGAAGAAAAAGTTAAAAAATATAAAAAAGTAAAACACAAAACACACACATAAATAAAAGATTTTATAATAAAACACTAAATGCAAATTGATATCAAATTTTTTTTTTTTCGTGACGCTTGTCCTTTAAAGGAACAGTGTCATCACAATTTTTTTTTTAATATGTTAAAGATGTTACTGCTTTATTAAAAACGTTTATATTTATTTGTGTGTTTGTGTTTTACTTTTTCTTATTTTTACACTTTTTCTTCCCTATGGGGGCTGCCATTTTTTTTTCCATTTCTGTATGTGTCGATTAACGACACATACAGACATGGAGTACGGCAGCCACAGTCCCATAGGGACTGCGAACGGGTCCCGTCCCGTCCACTTCTGTGTACGCCGTCTGTGTGGGAACTGCGCATGCGCCGCTCCCACACAGTCCAATTTGAAATGCGCGCCGTCCGGCGCCATTTTCCTGTGGACCGGAAGTCGCGGCCGGACAGTAAGATTACTACTTCCGGTCGCGGCTTCCGGACTTGTGCACTTGGACCAGCGGCAGCAGACGGAGCTGACGGGCCGGAGGGAGCCGCGGCGGCAGGAGCAGGTAAGAGATTTCTATGTATGTTCGTGTTTGTTTACTACTGTATGTAAACCTACTACACTGTGTGTTAGCTCAAAAAAAGGCGACACACAGTGTAGGAGGTTAGACCGTTCAAACCCCTCGTTTATCCCGGCACTAGCCAGGATAAAGGAGGGGGGGATTCTCAGAGCTCACTAGAGCGAGTGTTTTTTTCCCAATTTTGCAGCATAAAGCAATGTGGTTGCTTTACCACATGCAATGCTGCAATTTTGGGAATAGCTCCATCTAGTGACCAGCAATGGGAAATATTATAAATTAGAATCAAATTTATAATATTTCCTGACTCGTGAAAAAAATTAAAAAAATGTGAACAATGTTTAATCACCTACACACTAAATGTTTAATTTAAAAAAAAAAAAAACATGTTTTGCTGGCAACACATTCCCTTTAAGGATTATAGAGTATTACGATTATTTCTTAAAAAAAGAAAAAGTTGAATAAGGAATTGTGTATGGCCAGGTGTTAACTCGTTAATTGGGATACTTTAAATGACAAAGTAAGTGATTACAGGAGGTTACAGAGTAAGTTGATATGAGAGAAGAATTGTTGAAAAGGCTGGCAGCCATAAGATGGTCCTTTGCATGTGATGAATAGAATGGTTTGTGGAAAGTTGAAACAAGAGATGGTTAAAGATTAAACATATATGAGAAGAATACTTACAGAGTAAAATAATAGGATAATAAGCATTGAATGATTGAGATATGAGGGGAACAGCTGCTTGTCTTTGTAAGTGTCTGAATTGTGCTGTGCAGGGTAATGATGTGTATAGGTTTATGCTTCCATGAATGTATGATATGAAACATATATGAGACTCCTTGACTGTGAAGAATGAATGTATGAGGGTTAGGGCTGATTCAGACGAACGTGGCATTTTTGCGCACGCAAAACACGCGGCGTTTTGCCTGCGCAAAAGCCACTTACCTGCTCCGTGAGGCAGCATCATATGATGCGCGGCTGCGTGCTTTTCGCACAGCCGCCATCATTATGATACGCCATTTGGATGTTTGTAAAGAGAAAGGCACGTGGTGCTTTTGTTTTCATTCATCCTTTTGACAGCTGTTGCACGAAACAGGCAGTTCGCACGGAAGTGCTTCCGTGCGACCTGCGTGGTTTTCACGCTCCCATTGACTTCAATGGGTGCGTGATGCGCGAAATACGGCCAGATATTGAACGTCGCGCTTTTTACGCAGCGGACAAACGCTGAGCAAAAAGCACTGACTGTCTGTACCGCCCCATAGACTTATATTGGTCCATGCGAGCCGCGTGAAAACCACGCGGACTGCACGGACGCAATTCACGGTCGTGTGAATCCGCCCTTAAATACATAAAACCCTGTGTGTATAAGGGAGTCCAATTAGGTGTGGTCCTAGGTAAAACTGTTACCAGGACAAATTTGTAAGAAAAATAGTGTTAAAAACACCCAGGAACAATAAGTATATGACAGATCAGCATAATACTTGTAAATATTGGTGAGTGTGTAGGAAAAAATTAACAAATTTAACTTTTTACTAATGTATTAACATGGAGAACGATGACGTGTCTCTGTGGGAGAACAGAAGTGACTGATTCTATTGTGTGAGTTACCAGACAGGGAGTCATAGGAATTCCATCTGTTCAACTAACCATTGTATGTAATAAATTAAAGGACAGGTGTCGCGAAATTTTATTTTTTTTTATATATAAAATTACCTTTTAGTGTGTTATTAAAATACATTTTATTTGTGTTTTACTTTTACCTTACTATGGGGGCTGCCATTTTTTTTTCATCTCTGTATGTGTCGATTAACGACACATACAGAGATGGAATACGGCACATACATCCCCATAGAGAATGCGAACGGGAGCCGTTCCATTCACTATGGTGTACGCCGTCTGTGTGGGAACGGCGCATGCGCCGCTCCCACACAGTCCAAAAGGAAGGTCTGCGGCCGAGCTACATCCGGCGCCATTTTCATGTGGGCCGGAAGCCGCGGCCGGACAGTAAGCGGACTACTTCCGGTCGCGGCTTCCGGATATGCGTTCAGAAGCAAGGACTAGGAGCGGAGGAAGCCATATGATCATAATGATCTAGGCACATGGTAAGAAGTATGCAAAATGTGACATGTAGTACTAAGACTTAGTACGATGATATTGCCTATTAAAGGTGGTCTGACAAGATCCATATTGTGTCCCTGTAGTTTGGGACTTCTGTAGAGAGTGAAATTTGGGGTTATGGAAAAAACCCACCGCAGGGGACAAGGTGTGTGGCATATCCAGAAGGAAGTCGTATAATCATAATGATCTAGGCACATGGTAAGAAAGTATACAAAATGTGGAACGGGTGGAGAACTGTGCTTTCAGCCCCACATTTGGGAGTACTCTAGATATTAAAGTGCTGAAAACTATAGCTCTGTATTGTAAAAATGATGTAGAAAAGAAAATGTATTATAAATGGTTGGATTTAGTTAACACAAATATTAGAGTGATGCTTTTACAGCAAATATAACCGTACATGCTTCACCTATGTATTGTATGTCGCCTAACACGATGATGATGATGATGATCTACTAACCATGATAAGCAGAATGCCAAAGCCTACAACAGGGGAATATATCCAGTTGGTGAGTTACAGCAAGTAAAAGAAGGTTGGATGACTTTTGGTTACACTAATGTAGATATCTCCAATGTGATTAAGTCTAGGTGATTAGAGAAAGCTTTAAATTTGTACTAAATTGTTGGAGTTCAAGAAACAATGAGAAAGGTACCTTTTCTTTCTTTCTTCAATCCAGCTAATTGATTTACGGGAATAGCCGGATGGCTGATGATTATACTTCAAACTGTGTTCCAAATTATCTTGTTTTCCATACTTGGCTATATCGGCTTTCATTTGCTAATACGGCTAATGAACTGAAGTGTAAGGTTGTGTAAAAAGACAGTTTTGTTGTTGTTTTTATGTACCGTATCTATCAGGTTTTAGAGTTATGAATATAGCAGAAATTGAGTTTCATTATAGCATTTTTGGCTCGCTGAAGCTTATAGAGCTAAGAGAAAAGGTGGGGGCTGAGGGCACAGCTGAATGCAGTGTATGAGCATGCTGGAAGGAATGTAGAGAGCTGCTGCTGAATGCAGTGTATGAGCATGTTAGAAGGAAGGTAGAGAGCTGCTGCTGAATGCAGTGTATGAGCATGCTGGAAGGAATGTAGAATGCTGCTGCTGAATGCAGTGTATGAGCATGCTGGAAGGAAGGTAGAGAGCTGCTGCTGAATGCAGTGTATGAGCATGTTAGAAGGAATGTAGAATGCTGCTGCTGAATGCAGTGTATGAGCATGCTGGAAGGAAGGTAGAGAGCTGCTGCTGAATGCAGTGTATGAGCATGTTAGAAGGAATGTAGAGAGCTGCTGCTGAATGCAGTGTATGAGCATGCTGGAAGGAATGTAGAGAGCTGCTGCTGCTGCTCTCGCTCTCTGTTGAAATATTTAACTAACATGGTCTGCATAAATGATAGATTGATAAGTTATCAGGTAATAAACTGATAACTCCCATTGTGTCTCTCTATAATATCCGTTTTTTTCTCTATCCGGTCTCTGGATTGTTAATAATATTTTGCCTTTACACACAGAGACAAATAGTATGTTTGGATGGTGTTTCCTCAGGGTGCAGCACATTCCCCTGATATTGTCATCCGTGCAATGAAAGAGCTGTTGGATAGGTGGTCCCCCAAACACTCCACCACTTGTCTATCGCAATATGTTGATAATTTACTTGTGTTGTATCTCTGTTGATATATTTGCCCAGGAAACGGTCTCATCATTGTTATAATTTTCCCACGTAGGTTTACTGCTATAGAAGACCACCCAGTCCTGCACAACCATCACTATGCCTATGGTTGTAGAGAAAGGAAGGGAAGGGGTGGGATGCCAACAAGAGACAGCCGATGATTATCGGCGCATGCCCAGAGCCACGACCGGAAGCGAGGACTGCCCCACTTCCGCCTCCACATGCTGGAGCGCACATCCGGATACGCGACGCGTAGCGGGATTTCCGGGCATGCGCAGTGCATCACCAGAGACGGAGCGGGGACAGCGTCGCAACCCAGGTCGGATCCGGGCATGCGCACACATCGCACTGACAAGTTTACAGATCAAGTGAGTGAAGTAATGTTCATCTAGATGTAGTATGTCATGTGTATATCAACGATCATTTTTAGAGACATTAAAGGTATGTTAAATTAGAGTGTATGAATGCAAAGATAGAAACATAAAAATATAACGACATAAAGTGGCAGTGTAATGCCCGGAAATCCCGCTACGCGTCGGGTATCCGGATGTGCGCTCCAGCATGTGGAGGCGGAAGTGGCTCTGGGCATGCGTCGATAATCATCGGCTGTCTCTTGTTGAGTCACATAGTATAAAGGGCCCTTAGACACAGGACATAGACACACATCTGCCCCTGAGGAAGCAACACTATTGCGAAATGCGCGTTGGGGCTTTTGTGCTGGAGCACGTATCGGACTACTACCTCAACACAACATGGGTAAGCCTTGTCCAATGCATTCTCTCTCCCAGTAACTATTGTAGTTAGATATATGGAATTTATGTGTTATACTTAGTATGTAGATCTATACAATTATGCCTCTCTATATTGAGGCTATGTTACTTGACTACGTTTTATAAGAGGGATTTCCCTAACATATCTGAGAGATTTTGCTTCTGTGACAATACAGCCAACCCAATCTGTATATTGATAATTCCGATATCTACTTCCTGAAACTTTTTTCTAGAGTCTCGTCCTTTCAATATATTGTATCATATACATATATTTTTTATATAAATGTATTCTTGTATATGTTATTAATAAATTTTGTACGTTTGATATATTTCTCTGGTTACAAGCTCTCTTTCTTCTGTGTTTTTGATATACTTAAAAAGAGTTGCCTATTTGACTACATATGGGAGGTCGGTCTTTGATTTAGACCTAGCCCGTAGCACCAATGCTTTTGGAGTGCATATATTGATTACTATTTATTCTGTGTTGTTCACAGCTGTTGGCTCTTTGCATCAAATGGATTTCAGAGTCCGTGACCAATCATGGCTCGCACAACTTGATGAAATCTTTAAGGAGGACTCTAGTTTGCTTTTAAACGATAGTGGCAGGGACTGTAGGGAAGCTATTAAAAAATTAAGGTCATTACTACACCAAAGAATAAAAATTTGGTGGAATAAAGCCTTCTTAGAGAAATATTTGGCTAAAAAACTCATCCCCCGGGGTTTGAGGGTGCAAGTCTTCCCTTCCTTTGAAATGGATAATGAGGTGTTCAAAAATAAATGGGAGGAACTCTCTGACAACTGTTCTAGAGGTTTCATGGAATTACTTGTTAGCTCCAATCAGACTAGCCTGAGCCAAATTGAGAAAGAAATAGAGGACATTCAAGTGGGGCTTAGGATGGACCTTTCCACCATGGCATTAGATAAATTATCGGATGATCTTGACAAAGATTTTGGTAAATGGGAGAAGGAGATCTTTACGGTGAAAACGGGCAAGTTTCAGAGGGATACCAATGATTACCAGCAAGGGCGTGTGTATAAATGGCATAGAAACAAGGGAAGGTCTGGGAGCATTTCCCACTCCAGATCCTCCCCGGTCTCCTCCCGAAACTCGGCCGATGACCCCCCTAGATTTAGGGAAACTGGAAATATCCCAGAACCTGGGAATAGCCAGAGTACTCAGGGTCCACGATGGCGCTTTGAGCGACAGGCTAAAAGAAAGAACATATCGAATCATCTGCGGGACAAAAAATCAAGGAGTAATCTGGAGGTAATTAACCTTTCCACGCATGCCCTCTCTGATGCCCAACGTGATGTTCTGGGGAAGGGTCTGACATTTTCACCAACCAATGCTTTTAACTTCTTCACAGCCTTGAAAGATTTGCATCTATTCTCGAGAAAACTGGTTCTTAAGAAACTTCATAGCAATACATCTGTTGAGTTCACCAGTGAATTAGAAAGAGAAGCTCTAAAAGCATTGGAAGACCTTTTGCGTGAACAAACTATTGAATCATCAGGTACGTTTCCATCTACAGTTGTGCCTAGATCTACTAAATTTCCCCCTTTGTCACTTTGTCCGCAGATAGAGATCTTCACTAAAATGGTTGTGGATGATTTCAAGAAATTGTCCACATTTAGGACAAATGATAACATATCGAGAGATGAAAGAAATGCCTTTAAGGAACTTCAAACTTGGGAAGATGTTGTTTTTAAAGCCGCTGACAAGGGGGGAAATATAGTAATCTGGCCAACGGTCAAACGGAAAAAGAAGTATTTAGACAACTGCGCGATAGACAGACCTATTTGAAATTATCTTCAAGCCCCCTAGTTCGCTTCTCACAGGAACTACAGACAATCCTTGATATGGCCCTTGAACGAGGAGTTATTCCAAAAAAGATCTATGATGGTTTGATGACTGTTGATCCAAAGGTCCCTACATTATATCTCCTACCAAAGATACACAAAGATCCCATTGACACCCCGGGACGTCCGATCGTGTCCGGGATTAACGGATTATGTGATCCGATATGTAAATTTATCGACTATTATCTAAAAACTTTGGTAAACGATTTACCTTCTTTTGTTAAGGACATGACGGACGTCTTGTGTAGGATCAATGGGATCCAAGTGGAACCAGATATGTATTTAGTTTCAGCTGATGTGGAGTCACTTTATACAAACATCATGATGGAATAGAGGCGGTCCGCTTTTTCCTTGGGACTGGCAACCGGGATGGTTCTTTATGTGATTTGATTTTGGAATTGCTAAAATTTATCCTTAGTCACAACTTTTTTGTGTTCAGGGATTGTTACTATCTGCAACAACAGGGTACAGCTATGGGTGCGGCATGTGCGCCATCCTATGCGAATCTGTTTCTTGGCTTCTGGGAGAGGCAGATTTTTCATGGGGATGGCGCCTGTGCCGCGGACCATGTGCATCTATGGTTACGATACATAGATGATATTTTCTTTATCTGGCAAGGATCGGAGTCTGGGCTGATGAATTTCATGCAGCAATTGAATATAAATCCATATAACATCAGATTGACATATAAATATCACCAACAGAGGATTGAATTTTTGGATATACAAATATTTACTGATGACTCTGGCTTTTTGCACACTGATGTGTATCGCAAACCTATGGCAGTCAATTCTTTGCTGCATGCTTCATCAGCCCACACTCCATCCACCATTAGAGCCATCCCGGTTGGACAATTCCTTAGGATCAGGCGGATCTGTTCATCCAATACCCTATTTGAAAACCAATCCAACGATCTAAAAATTAGATTTAGGGAGAGAGGGTACAGTAATAGAGTGATTAAAACAGGATATGGGAGAGCAAGAAATACACCACGAAATGAGCTCTTGAGACCTAAATTGCATCAATCCAACGATCCAGAAATACGATTTATTTCTACATACAACAGACAATGGAACCAGATGAGGGCAATATTGGATAAACATTGGCCAATCTTAAGATCCGAGCCACAACTAGCTCGGACCTTGCCAGAAAGGCCAATGATGACGGCAAGGAGGGCCAAGAACTTGAGGGACTTTCTAGTCAAAAGCCATTACATACCTCGTCAGGTCTGCCCATTTGGCTCCCGTGGACCAAAAAAGGGTTGCTATCCCTTTGGTGATTGCAAGGCATGTAGCAATATATGTCGAGCGACTAATTTTGCGTCAGCTGATGGACTTAAACAATTTGAGATCAGGGACTATATCTCGTGTAGCAGTACACATGTGGTGTATTATGCCACATGTGGCTGCCAGAAAATTTATATTGGACTCACATCCAGGGAACTAAGAACCCGGACTAGGGAGCATGTACGGGATATTGCTAAAGCAGCTGAAATTGATGACCCTTTGAGTCTCAAAACCCTACCTCGACACTTTAAAAAGTACCACAACTGTAACCCCAAAACTCTGTCGGCATTGATAAAATACACTGTGGCATCAGAGGGGGCAACGTGAAGAAAATTCTGTCACAAAGGGAATGCAAATGGATCGTGATGATCGGATCCATGAAACCTCATGGCCTTAACGAAAACCTGAGCTTCGTCCCATTTCTATAGTCTCGGCCATTCCTTATTTTTAAATTCTTTTAACTTTGTTTCTTGTACTTTGTCTAACTGTCTGCTTTTATTTAGGTTTCCAAAAAATGTTCCTGTATGTCTTTTTGCCCGAAGACTGTGAATGATGTTCCTAATCCTTTCTCTACCATCTAGAATACCCGAATAACAAGAATGCCTAACCCATTGTACTGCATAATATGATCGTGTAATATAGTGACATTTTATGTGGCTAATTCTCTCTAATGTATTGTTTAGTTTGACTTTGTATTCATATATATGACAAGAATGTGGGGAAAGAGCAGACATGTGTCATCTGGACTCCCAAGTGTGTGAGGGTCTAGAAGGTTCTTAGTATTTTCCACTTCAATTTTTGTTACTAAGATTAGTGGACGTATGCATTAAACTTTATACAATGGCCTCTTGTTGACTGTAACTGTTTTAGATATTAATTTGAATCTTTATTGCTATATGTATCATATATCACTTCTCGATTGATTTTTATCAATATATTTTTATTTTTTTACGTTTTCTAATATTCAGCACTAATTATAGGATCGATACATCGGCTTAGAAGAATGTATCTTGTTTTGTCATGAACAATATAAATTTACTGTATAATATGGTCACTTCTTATATCAATAGTCTGCGCTATTGTCTTATTTTTCACGTATTTGTTGTAATACTCTTGTCGAGTTTCTGTCATCTCTGTAAATTGTCTTCTAACCACTATGTATGGTGATCAGTCCGTGAGTGCTGTAGATAACAACTTCCCCATCTAAACTAAGTACCAAGTACAGTAAGACTCTACTTATCTCTTATATTAAATATACATACAAGAAAATCCCTTTTTTACACATATCTCCACTTCACATATTTACTTTGAGTACGGTCAGCTATATGCCCCGCTCTAAAATAGTTTTTTAGCATTACACTGCCACTTTATGTCGTTATATTTTTATGTTTCTATCTTTGCATTCATACACTCTAATTTAACATACCTTTAATGTCTCTAAAAATGATCGTTGATATACACATGACATACTACATCTAGATGAACATTACTTCACTCACTTGATCTGTAAACTTGTCAGTGCGATGTGTGCGCATGCCCGGATCCGACCTGGGTTGCGACGCTGTCCCCGCTCCGTCTCTGGTGATGCACTGCGCATGCCCGGAAATCCCGCTACGCGTCGGGTATCCGGATGTGCGCTCCAGCATGTGGAGGCGGAAGTGGGGCAGTCCTCGCTTCCGGTCGTGGCTCTGGGCATGCGTCGATAATTAATCGGCTGTCTCTTGTTGAGTCACATAGTATAAAGGGCCCTTAGACACAGGACATAGACACACATCTCCCCCTGAGGAAGCAACACTATTGCGAAACGCGCGTTGGGGCTTTTGTGCTGGAGCACGTATCGAACTACTACCTCAACACAACATGGGTAAGCCTTGTCCAATGCATTCTCTCTCCCAGTAACTATTGTAGTTAGATATCTGGAATTTATGTGTTATACTTAGTATGTAGATCTATACAATTATGCCTCTCTATATTGAGGCTATGTTACTTGACTACGTTTTATAAGAGGGATTTCCCTAACATATCTGAGAGATTTTGCTTCTGTGACAATACAGCCAACCCAATCTGTATATTGATAATTCCGATATCTACTTCCTGAAACTTTTATCTAGAGTCTCGTCCTTTCAATATATTGTATCATATACATATATTTTTTATATAAATGTATTCTTGTATATGTTATTAATAAATTTTGTACGTTTGATATATTTCTCTGGCTACAAGCTCTCTTTCTTCTGTGTTTTTGATATACTTAAAAAGAGTTGCCTATTTGACTACATATGGGAGGTCGGTCTTTGATTTAGACCTAGCCCGTAGCACCAATGCTTTTGGAGTGCATATATTGATTACTATTTATTCTGTGTTGTTCACAGCTGTTGGCTCTTTGCATCAAATGGATTTCAGAGTCCGTGACCAATCATGGCTCGCACAACTTGATGAAATCTTTAAGGAGGACTCTAGTTTGCTTTTAAACGATAGTGGCAGGGACTGTAGGGAAGCTATTAAAAAATTAAGGTCATTACTACACCAAAGAATAAAAATTTGGTGGAATAAAGCCTTCTTAGAGAAATATTTGGCTAAAAAACTCATCCCCCGGGGTTTGAGGGTGCAAGTCTTCCCTTCCTTTGAAATGGATAATGAGGTGTTCAAAAATAAATGGGAGGAACTCTCTGACAACTGTTCTAGAGGTTTCATGGAATTACTTGTTAGCTCCAATCAGACTAGCCTGAGCCAAATTGAGAAAGAAATAGAGGACATTCAAGTGGGGCTTAGGATGGACCTTTCCACCATGGCATTAGATAAATTATCGGATGATCTTGACAAAGATTTTGGTAAATGGGAGAAGGAGATCTTTACGGTGAAAACGGGCAAGTTTCAGAGGGATACCAATGATTACCAGCAAGGGCGTGTGTATAAATGGCATAGAAACAAGGGAAGGTCTGGGAGCATTTCCCACTCCAGATCCTCCCCGGTCTCCTCCCGAAACTCGGCCGATGACCCCCCTAGATTTAGGGAAACTGGAAATATCCCAGAACCTGGGAATAGCCAGAGTACTCAGGGTCCACGATGGCGCTTTGAGCGACAGGCTAAAAGAAAGAACATATCGAATCATCTGCGGGACAAAAAATCAAGGAGTAATCTGGAGGTAATTAACCTTTCCACGCATGCCCTCTCTGATGCCCAACGTGATGTTCTGGGGAAGGGTCTGACATTTTCACCAACCAATGCTTTTAACTTCTTCACAGCCTTGAAAGATTTGCATCTATTCTCGAGAAAACTGGTTCTTAAGAAACTTCATAGCAATACATCTGTTGAGTTCACCAGTGAATTAGAAAGAGAAGCTCTAAAAGCATTGGAAGACCTTTTGCGTGAACAAACTATTGAATCATCAGGTACGTTTCCATCTACAGTTGTGCCTAGATCTACTAAATTTCCCCCTTTGTCACTTTGTCCGCAGATAGAGATCTTCACTAAAATGGTTGTGGATGATTTCAAGAAATTGTCCACATTTAGGACAAATGATAACATATCGAGAGATGAAAGAAATGCCTTTAAGGAACTTCAAACTTGGGAAGATGTTGTTTTTAAAGCCGCTGACAAGGGGGGAAATATAGTAATCTGGCCAACGGTCAAACGGAAAAAGAAGTATTTAGACAACTGCGCGATAGACAGACCTATTTGAAATTATCTTCAAGCCCCCTAGTTCGCTTCTCACAGGAACTACAGACAATCCTTGATATGGCCCTTGAACGAGGAGTTATTCCAAAAAAGATCTATGATGGTTTGATGACTGTTGATCCAAAGGTCCCTACATTATATCTCCTACCAAAGATACACAAAGATCCCATTGACACCCCGGGACGTCCGATCGTGTCCGGGATTAACGGATTATGTGATCCGATATGTAAATTTATCGACTATTATCTAAAAACTTTGGTAAACGATTTACCTTCTTTTGTTAAGGACATGACGGACGTCTTGTGTAGGATCAATGGGATCCAAGTGGAACCAGATATGTATTTAGTTTCAGCTGATGTGGAGTCACTTTATACAAACATCATGATGGAATAGAGGCGGTCCGCTTTTTCCTTGGGACTGGCAACCGGGATGGTTCTTTATGTGATTTGATTTTGGAATTGCTAAAATTTATCCTTAGTCACAACTTTTTTGTGTTCAGGGATTGTTACTATCTGCAACAACAGGGTACAGCTATGGGTGCGGCATGTGCGCCATCCTATGCGAATCTGTTTCTTGGCTTCTGGGAGAGGCAGATTTTTCATGGGGATGGCGCCTGTGCCGCGGACCATGTGCATCTATGGTTACGATACATAGATGATATTTTCTTTATCTGGCAAGGATCGGAGTCTGGGCTGATGAATTTCATGCAGCAATTGAATATAAATCCATATAACATCAGATTGACATATAAATATCACCAACAGAGGATTGAATTTTTGGATATACAAATATTTACTGATGACTCTGGCTTTTTGCACACTGATGTGTATCGCAAACCTATGGCAGTCAATTCTTTGCTGCATGCTTCATCAGCCCACACTCCATCCACCATTAGAGCCATCCCGGTTGGACAATTCCTTAGGATCAGGCGGATCTGTTCATCCAATACCCTATTTGAAAACCAATCCAACGATCTAAAAATTAGATTTAGGGAGAGAGGGTACAGTAATAGAGTGATTAAAACAGGATATGGGAGAGCAAGAAATACACCACGAAATGAGCTCTTGAGACCTAAATTGCATCAATCCAACGATCCAGAAATACGATTTATTTCTACATACAACAGACAATGGAACCAGATGAGGGCAATATTGGATAAACATTGGCCAATCTTAAGATCCGAGCCACAACTAGCTCGGACCTTGCCAGAAAGGCCAATGATGACGGCAAGGAGGGCCAAGAACTTGAGGGACTTTCTAGTCAAAAGCCATTACATACCTCGTCAGGTCTGCCCATTTGGCTCCCGTGGACCAAAAAAGGGTTGCTATCCCTTTGGTGATTGCAAGGCATGTAGCAATATATGTCGAGCGACTAATTTTGCGTCAGCTGATGGACTTAAACAATTTGAGATCAGGGACTATATCTCGTGTAGCAGTACACATGTGGTGTATTATGCCACATGTGGCTGCCAGAAAATTTATATTGGACTCACATCCAGGGAACTAAGAACCCGGACTAGGGAGCATGTACGGGATATTGCTAAAGCAGCTGAAATTGATGACCCTTTGAGTCTCAAAACCCTACCTCGACACTTTAAAAAGTACCACAACTGTAACCCCAAAACTCTGTCGGCATTGATAAAATACACTGTGGCATCAGAGGGGGCAACGTGAAGAAAATTCTGTCACAAAGGGAATGCAAATGGATCGTGATGATCGGATCCATGAAACCTCATGGCCTTAACGAAAACCTGAGCTTCGTCCCATTTCTATAGTCTCGGCCATTCCTTATTTTTAAATTCTTTTAACTTTGTTTCTTGTACTTTGTCTAACTGTCTGCTTTTATTTAGGTTTCCAAAAAATGTTCCTGTATGTCTTTTTGCCCGAAGACTGTGAATGATGTTCCTAATCCTTTCTCTACCATCTAGAATACCCGAATAACAAGAATGCCTAACCCATTGTACTGCATAATATGATCGTGTAATATAGTGACATTTTATGTGGCTAATTCTCTCTAATGTATTGTTTAGTTTGACTTTGTATTCATATATATGACAAGAATGTGGGGAAAGAGCAGACATGTGTCATCTGGACTCCCAAGTGTGTGAGGGTCTAGAAGGTTCTTAGTATTTTCCACTTCAATTTTTGTTACTAAGATTAGTGGACGTATGCATTAAACTTTATACAATGGCCTCTTGTTGACTGTAACTGTTTTAGATATTAATTTGAATCTTTATTGCTATATGTATCATATATCACTTCTCGATTGATTTTTATCAATATATTTTTATTTTTTTACGTTTTCTAATATTCAGCACTAATTATAGGATCGATACATCGGCTTAGAAGAATGTATCTTGTTTTGTCATGAACAATATAAATTTACTGTATAATATGGTCACTTCTTATATCAATAGTCTGCGCTATTGTCTTATTTTTCACGTATTTGTTGTAATACTCTTGTCGAGTTTCTGTCATCTCTGTAAATTGTCTTCTAACCACTATGTATGGTGATCAGTCCGTGAGTGCTGTAGATAACAACTTCCCCATCTAAACTAAGTACCAAGTACAGTAAGACTCTACTTATCTCTTATATTAAATATACATACAAGAAAATCCCTTTTTTACACATATCTCCACTTCACATATTTACTTTGAGTACGGTCAGCTATATGCCCCGCTCTAAAATAGTTTTTTAGCATTACACTGCCACTTTATGTCGTTATATTTTTATGTTTCTATCTTTGCATTCATACACTCTAATTTAACATACCTTTAATGTCTCTAAAAATGATCGTTGATATACACATGACATACTACATCTAGATGAACATTACTTCACTCACTTGATCTGTAAACTTGTCAGTGCGATGTGTGCGCATGCCCGGATCCGACCTGGGTTGCGACGCTGTCCCCGCTCCGTCTCTGGTGATGCACTGCGCATGCCCGGAAATCCCGCTACGCGTCGGGTATCCGGATGTGCGCTCCAGCATGTGGAGGCGGAAGTGGGGCAGTCCTCGCTTCCGGTCGTGGCTCTGGGCATGCGTCGATAATTAATCGGCTGTCTCTTGTTGAGTCACATAGTATAAAGGGCCCTTAGACACAGGACATAGACACACATCTCCCCCTGAGGAAGCAACACTATTGCGAAACGCGCGTTGGGGCTTTTGTGCTGGAGCACGTATCGAACTACTACCTCAACACAACATGGGTAAGCCTTGTCCAATGCATTCTCTCTCCCAGTAACTATTGTAGTTAGATATCTGGAATTTATGTGTTATACTTAGTATGTAGATCTATACAATTATGCCTCTCTATATTGAGGCTATGTTACTTGACTACGTTTTATAAGAGGGATTTCCCTAACATATCTGAGAGATTTTGCTTCTGTGACAATACAGCCAACCCAATCTGTATATTGATAATTCCGATATCTACTTCCTGAAACTTTTATCTAGAGTCTCGTCCTTTCAATATATTGTATCATATACATATATTTTTTATATAAATGTATTCTTGTATATGTTATTAATAAATTTTGTACGTTTGATATATTTCTCTGGCTACAAGCTCTCTTTCTTCTGTGTTTTTGATATACTTAAAAAGAGTTGCCTATTTGACTACATATGGGAGGTCGGTCTTTGATTTAGACCTAGCCCGTAGCACCAATGCTTTTGGAGTGCATATATTGATTACTATTTATTCTGTGTTGTTCACAGCTGTTGGCTCTTTGCATCAAATGGATTTCAGAGTCCGTGACCAATCATGGCTCGCACAACTTGATGAAATCTTTAAGGAGGACTCTAGTTTGCTTTTAAACGATAGTGGCAGGGACTGTAGGGAAGCTATTAAAAAATTAAGGTCATTACTACACCAAAGAATAAAAATTTGGTGGAATAAAGCCTTCTTAGAGAAATATTTGGCTAAAAAACTCATCCCCCGGGGTTTGAGGGTGCAAGTCTTCCCTTCCTTTGAAATGGATAATGAGGTGTTCAAAAATAAATGGGAGGAACTCTCTGACAACTGTTCTAGAGGTTTCATGGAATTACTTGTTAGCTCCAATCAGACTAGCCTGAGCCAAATTGAGAAAGAAATAGAGGACATTCAAGTGGGGCTTAGGATGGACCTTTCCACCATGGCATTAGATAAATTATCGGATGATCTTGACAAAGATTTTGGTAAATGGGAGAAGGAGATCTTTACGGTGAAAACTGGCAAGTTTCAGAGGGATACCAATGATTACCAGCAAGGGCGTGTGTATAAATGGCATAGAAACAAGGGAAGGTCTGGGAGCATTTCCCACTCCAGATCCTCCTCGGTCTCCTCCCGAAACTCGGCCGATGACCCCCCTAGATTTAGGGAAACTGGAAATATCCCAGAACCTGGGAATAGCCAGAGTACTCAGGGTCCACGATGGCGCTTTGAGCGACAGGCTAAAAGAAAGAACATATCGAATCATCTGCGGGACAAAAAAATCAAGGAGTAATCTGGAGGTAATTAACCTTTCCACGCATGCCCTCTCTGATGCCCAACGTGATGTTCTGGGGAAGGGTCTGACATTTTCACCAACCAATGCTTTTAACTTCTTCACAGCCTTGAAAGATTTGCATCTATTCTCGAGAAAACTGGTTCTTAAGAAACTTCATAGCAATACATCTGTTGAGTTCACCAGTGAATTAGAAAGAGAAGCTCTAAAAGCATTGGAAGACCTTTTGCGTGAACAAACTATTGAATCATCAGGTACGTTTCCATCTACAGTTGTGCCTAGATCTACTAAATTTCCCCCTTTGTCACTTTGTCCGCAGATAGAGATCTTCACTAAAATGGTTGTGGATGATTTCAAGAAATTGTCCACATTTAGGACAAATGATAACATATCGAGAGATGAAAGAAATGCCCTTAAGGAACTTCAAACTTGGGAAGATGTTGTTTTTAAAGCCGCTGACAAGGGGGGAAATATAGTAATCTGGCCAACGGTCAAACGGAAAAAGAAGTATTTAGACAACTGCGCGATAGACAGACCTATTTGAAATTATCTTCAAGCCCCCTAGTTCGCTTCTCACAGGAACTACAGACAATCCTTGATATGGCCCTTGAACGAGGAGTTATTCCAAAAAAGATCTATGATGGTTTGATGACTGTTGATCCAAAGGTCCCTACATTATATCTCCTACCAAAGATACACAAAGATCCCATTGACACCCCGGGACGTCCGATCGTGTCCGGGATTAACGGATTATGTGATCCGATATGTAAATTTATCGACTATTATCTAAAAACTTTGGTAAACGATTTACCTTCTTTTGTTAAGGACATGACGGACGTCTTGTGTAGGATCAATGGGATCCAAGTGGAACCAGATATGTATTTAGTTTCAGCTGATGTGTAGTCACTTTATACAAACATCATGATGGAATAGAGGCGGTCCGCTTTTTCCTTGGGACTGGCAACCGGGATGGTTCTTTATGTGATTTGATTTTGGAATTGCTAAAATTTATCCTTAGTCACAACTTTTTTGTGTTCAGGGATTGTTACTATCTGCAACAACAGGGTACAGCTATGGGTGCGGCATGTGCGCCATCCTATGCGAATCTGTTTCTTGGCTTCTGGGAGAGGCAGATTTTTCATGGGGATGGCGCCTGTGCCGCGGACCATGTGCATCTATGGTTACGATACATAGATGATATTTTCTTTATCTGGCAAGGATCGGAGTCTGGGCTGATGAATTTCATGCAGCAATTGAATATAAATCCATATAACATCAGATTGACATATAAATATCACCAACAGAGGATTGAATTTTTGGATATACAAATATTTACTGATGACTCTGGCTTTTTGCACACTGATGTGTATCGCAAACCTATGGCAGTCAATTCTTTGCTGCATGCTTCATCAGCCCACACTCCATCCACCATTAGAGCCATCCCGGTTGGACAATTCCTTAGGATCAGGCGGATCTGTTCATCCAATACCCTATTTGAAAACCAATCCAACGATCTAAAAATTAGATTTAGGGAGAGAGGGTACAGTAATAGAGTGATTAAAACAGGATATGGGAGAGCAAGAAATACACCACGAAATGAGCTCTTGAGACCTAAATTGCATCAATCCAACGATCCAGAAATACGATTTATTTCTACATACAACAGACAATGGAACCAGATGAGGGCAATATTGGATAAACATTGGCCAATCTTAAGATCCGAGCCACAACTAGCTCGGACCTTGCCAGAAAGGCCAATGATGACGGCAAGGAGGGCCAAGAACTTGAGGGACTTTCTAGTCAAAAGCCATTACATACCTCGTCAGGTCTGCCCATTTGGCTCCCGTGGACCAAAAAAGGGTTGCTATCCCTGTGGTGATTGCAAGGCATGTAGCAATATATGTCGAGCGACTAATTTTGCGTCAGCTGATGGACTTAAACAATTTGAGATCAGGGACTATATCTCGTGTAGCAGTACACATGTGGTGTATTATGCCACATGTGGCTGCCAGAAAATTTATATTGGACTCACATCCAGGGAACTAAGAACCCGGACTAGGGAGCATGTACGGGATATTGCTAAAGCAGCTGAAATTGATGACCCTTTGAGTCTCAAAACCCTACCTCGACACTTTAAAAAGTACCACAACTGTAACCCCAAAACTCTGTCGGCATTGATAAAATACACTGTGGCATCAGAGGGGGCAACGTGAAGAAAATTCTGTCACAAAGGGAATGCAAATGGATCGTGATGATCGGATCCATGAAACCTCATGGCCTTAACGAAAACCTGAGCTTCGTCCCATTTCTATAGTCTCGGCCATTCCTTATTTTTAAATTCTTTTAACTTTGTTTCTTGTACTTTGTCTAACTGTCTGCTTTTATTTAGGTTTCCAAAAAATGTTCCTGTATGTCTTTTTGCCCGAAGACTGTGAATGATGTTCCTAATCCTTTCTCTACCATCTAGAATACCCGAATAACAAGAATGCCTAACCCATTGTACTGCATAATATGATCGTGTAATATAGTGACATTTTATGTGGCTAATTCTCTCTAATGTATTGTTTAGTTTGACTTTGTATTCATATATATGACAAGAATGTGGGGAAAGAGCAGACATGTGTCATCTGGACTCCCAAGTGTGTGAGGGTCTAGAAGGTTCTTAGTATTTTCCACTTCAATTTTTGTTACTAAGATTAGTGGACGTATGCATTAAACTTTATACAATGGCCTCTTGTTGACTGTAACTGTTTTAGATATTAATTTGAATCTTTATTGCTATATGTATCATATATCACTTCTCGATTGATTTTTATCAATATATTTTTATTTTTTTACGTTTTCTAATATTCAGCACTAATTATAGGATCGATACATCGGCTTAGAAGAATGTATCTTGTTTTGTCATGAACAATATAAATTTACTGTATAATATGGTCACTTCTTATATCAATAGTCTGCGCTATTGTCTTATTTTTCACGTATTTGTTGTAATACTCTTGTCGAGTTTCTGTCATCTCTGTAAATTGTCTTCTAACCACTATGTATGGTGATCAGTCCGTGAGTGCTGTAGATAACAACTTCCCCATCTAAACTAAGTACCAAGTACAGTAAGACTCTACTTATCTCTTATATTAAATATACATACAAGAAAATCCCTTTTTTACACATATCTCCACTTCACATATTTACTTTGAGTACGGTCAGCTATATGCCCCGCTCTAAAATAGTTTTTTAGCATTACACTGCCACTTTATGTCGTTATATTTTTATGTTTCTATCTTTGCATTCATACACTCTAATTTAACATACCTTTAATGTCTCTAAAAATGATCGTTGATATACACATGACATACTACATCTAGATGAACATTACTTCACTCACTTGATCTGTAAACTTGTCAGTGCGATGTGTGCGCATGCCCGGATCCGACCTGGGTTGCGACGCTGTCCCCGCTCCGTCTCTGGTGATGCACTGCGCATGCCCGGAAATCCCGCTACGCGTCGGGTATCCGGATGTGCGCTCCAGCATGTGGAGGCGGAAGTGGGGCAGTCCTCGCTTCCGGTCGTGGCTCTGGGCATGCGTCGATAATTATCGGCTGTCTCTTGTTGAGTCACATAGTATAAAGGGCCCTTAGACACAGGACATAGACACACATCTCCCCCTGAGGAAGCAACACTATTGCGAAACGCGCGTTGGGGCTTTTGTGCTGGAGCACGTATCGAACTACTACCTCAACACAACATGGGTAAGCCTTGTCCAATGCATTCTCTCTCCCAGTAACTATTGTAGTTAGATATCTGGAATTTATGTGTTATACTTAGTATGTAGATCTATACAATTATGCCTCTCTATATTGAGGCTATGTTACTTGACTACGTTTTATAAGAGGGATTTCCCTAACATATCTGAGAGATTTTGCTTCTGTGACAATACAGCCAACCCAATCTGTATATTGATAATTCCGATATCTACTTCCTGAAACTTTTTTCTAGAGTCTCGTCCTTTCAATATATTGTATCATATACATATATTTTTTATATAAATGTATTCTTGTATATGTTATTAATAAATTTTGTATGTTTGATATATTTCTCTGGCTACAAGCGCTCTTTCTTCTGTGTTTTTGAACACTGGTTTGCCCCATGATTTCAGAACGCAGCTGCTCGACATATAGAGGGTTGCCTGACATGCGTCAGACACAACCCCGGTAAAATGATAGAAAACACCCAGTAAGCACATGCCTCGCCGTGATTACTCCTTCCAGTGACTGCAGGTGGACTACATACAGCTATCCCTGCGAGGTGTATATGAATATGTCCTCGTATGTACTGACGTGTTTTCAAACTGGCCTGAGGCATGGCCAGTAACCAAAAACATAGCTAAAAACACTGCTAAGAAAATACTTGGTGAAGTAGTATGCCGATATGGGGTCCCTGAAGTAATTGAGAGTGACAGAGGAACCAATTAACCAGGAGAAGTATTAGGGCATATAATAACTAGCCTCGGTATCACACAGGCATTCCATACACCATATCACCCAAGAAAGTAAACATCTAGATGAAGGAAGAAAGTCAGCAATACTCCAAGCACCGAAACCTCTGACAAAAAGACAAATTATGTCCTCTCTGGGTATGACTAATTTCTGCAGAAGTTGGATAGCCAATTATGCTGATATTACAGGACCATTAATGTGCTTGATTTATGAGGAACCCCGACCAGCCCAGGATTCCATTAAATGGACTTCTGAAGAGGAGGAGAATTTTTTTCAGATAAAACAGGTTCTTGTAGGATCTTCAGTGCTTGGACTACCTGATTATTCAAAAACCCTTTATTCAACCTGTAAGACTGTAAAAATGGATACATGACTTCAGTACTAACACAGGTGTATGGAGGAATGGATAGACCTCTAGCTTACTACTCATCAGAACTTGACCCAGTA
This sequence comes from Rhinoderma darwinii, assembly GCF_050947455.1. Taxonomy (NCBI): domain Eukaryota; kingdom Metazoa; phylum Chordata; class Amphibia; order Anura; family Rhinodermatidae; genus Rhinoderma; species Rhinoderma darwinii. The sequence goes on along the minus strand of NC_134687.1, from coordinate 651,281,753 downwards.
GCTAGAGCCTTACCTCCCTATGTTCAATAAGTTGTAACCACTGCAGAAGATATAAGAGCTTCCGCCACATTAGTGTTATTAATGATAGAAAGATGTACCACTTTAAATTCTTCATGCCTACTGCTGAGGGTTGTGAACCACATGATTGTCTATCCTCCAAAGCAGAAAGGGTATTACCAAGATCAGATCTTAACCCCTTCGCGCAATTTCACGTACAGTTACGTCATGGGAGATGGCCTTTTCGCGCATCGCCACGTAACTGTACGTGAAGGAGATGGAGCTGGCTCAGGAGCTGAGCCAGCGACATCACCGCCGGGTGACAGCTGTATGTTACAGCTGGCACCCTGAGGTATTGGCCAGGACCGGAGCTAGCCTCCGATCCGACCGATTAACCCCTCACATGCTGCGTTCAATAGAGATCGCAGCATGTGAGGAGTTTATAGCCACCGGCACCCCAGCAACGTGATCGCTGGGTTGCCGGTGGCTGCAAAGGCGATCGGAGGGCTAATACTTACCTCCCGGTCCGCCAGTAATGGAATCCTCCTATGCCCCGTCATCGGCGGGGCCCAGGAGGCTTCCGGTACCATCGGCAAGATGGCGCCGGCTCAGAAGCTGAGCCGTCGTCATCAGCAGTGGGTGTCCGCTGTATGTTACAGCGGACACCTCGATCTATCGGCAGGAACCGGAGCTAGCTCCGATTCCTGCCATTAACCCCTTCAATGCAGCGATTCAATGCAATCGCTGCATCAAAGTGGTTTGTATGCGATGGCAAGGCTGGCGACTGCTACTATGGCAACAGGATGCCTAACAATGGCTTCCTATCTGCCATTACGTTAGCCGATTAGGCCCCGCCCGGAGGCGGAGCCTGATCGGCTTGCTGTCAGTGAACAACTGACAGTTCTAATACATTGCACTACATAGGTAGTGCAATGTATTAGAACATCAAACAAAGAGTTGGACCTTCAAGTCCCCTAGTGGGACTAAAGAAAAGTGTAAAAACAAAAAGTAAAAATAAAAGTTGTAAAAAATACAATAAAAGTTTCAAATAATAACACAAAACACAAATCGCCCTTTTTCCCTTATTATTGAAAAAAATAAACCATACATATTTGGTATCGCTGCGACCGTAACGACCTTAACTATAAAAATATTATGTTATTTATTCCGCCCAGTGAACGCCGTAAAAAAACAACAACTAAAAAATACTGACATAATTGCTATTTTTCGGTCACTTTGTCTTCCAAAAATTGAAATAAAAAGTGATCAAAAAGTCGCATGTACCTAAAATGATACCTATAAAAACTATAACTCGTCTCGCTAAAAACAAGCCCTCATACAGCTCCGTCGACGAAAAATGGTACCAATAAAATGGTACCAATGGTACCAATAAAAACTACAGTTCGTCCCACAACAAACCAGCCCTCATACCACTACGTCTATGAAAAAATTAAATAAGTCAAGGCACCAATAAGCCAGGAAATAAAAATATGCAGTTGTGCCGGCCCGAGGGGAACGTTTCTTCTGTTTCAAGTGGCGAATTATCAAGGCCCCTAAAATTAGGGAACCAGGAAGGGGAGGGTCAAAAACATATCTTCTGGAAGCGAGGGTGCCCGTATTATACCAGGACAACACTTCCCAGCAAAATTCCCCAAACTTCAAAAGGTGCCGAGTGTGGACCAAAAGGGGAATAAGTAAAGACCATTTATTAGTGCGACACCGGCCTGTGCAGAAAGGATTGTGTCACAGCATAACACACAGCTATGGATTATTTTATTGTTTTTTTTTACCCAACTATACCACCTGACTATGCCCCTTATTTACTCCGCCCGCCTTACATGTACCCCCACATTATAAACGGAAACACCAGTAAGACTCAAAACAAAACTACTACAAGCAAAATCCACGCTCCAAAAGCCAAATGGTGCTACCTCCCTTCTGAACCCTACAGTGTGCCCAAACAGAAGTTTACTTCCACATATATGGCATCACCATACCCGGGAGAACCCTTTTAACAATTTTTGGGGTGTGTGTCTCCAGTGGCACAAGCTGGGCGCCACATATTGGCATATCTATTGAAAAACCATTTTCACTCTGCAACATCGAGTGCACACCAATTTCTGCCAATCATCTGTGGGGTTAATATGCTCACTACACCACTAGGTGAATACCTTGAGGGGTGTAGTTTCCAAAATGGGGTCACTTCTGTGGGGCTTCCACTGTTTTGGTCCCACAGGGACTTTGCAAATGCGACATAGTGCCCAGAAACCAATCCAGCAAAATCTATACTCCAAAAGCCAAATGGTGCTCCTTCCCTTCTGAGCCCTACTCTGTGCCCAAACAGCAGTTTATGACCACATATGTGGTATTGCCGTACACAGGAGAAGTTGCTTTACAAGTGTTGGGGTGCTTTTTTTCATTTATTTGTTGAGAATATGAAACATTTTCAGCTAAAACTACGTCTTATTGAAGAAAAAGGATTTTTTTTATTTTCACTGCCCAATTCTAATAAAATCTATGAAACACCTGTGGTGTCAAAATGCTCACTACACCCCTAGATGAATTCCTCAAGGGGTGTAGTTTCATGAATCAAGTCACTTTTGGGTAGTTTCCATTGTACTGGTACCTTAGGAGCTTTGCAAAAGTGACATGGTGTCAAAAAACCAATCCAGCAAAATCTGTGCTCCAAAAGCCAAATGGCACTCCTCTTCTGATCCTTGCCGTATGCCCAAACAGCAGTTTATGACCACAAATGGGGTATTGCCGTACTCCAGAGAAGTTGCTTTACAAATGTTGGGATTCTTTTATTCCTTTATTTGTTGAGAAAATGAAAAATTTTGAGCTAAAGCTACGTCTCTATGAAACCTCTGTGGGTTCAAAATGTTCACTACACCCCTAGATGGATTCTTCAAGGGGTGTAGTTTCCTAAATGGAGTCACTTTTTTGGCGTTTTCACCTTTTTGGTCCCTTAGGGGCTTTGCAAATGTGACGTGGTCTCCGCAAACCATTCCTGCTAAATTTGAGCTCCAAAAGCCAAATGGCACTCTTTCCCTTCTAAGCACCGCCGTGTGTCCAAATAGCCGTTTATGACCACATGCGGGGTATTGTTTTACTCGGGAGAAATTGCTTTACAAAAGTAGTAGTGCATTTTCTCCTTTTAGTCCTTGTGGAAATTAGCAAAAATTAGCTAAACCTACATTTTCTTTGAAAGAATGTAGATTTTCATTTTCACGGCCTACTTCCAGTAATTTCTGCAAAAAACCTGCGGGGTCAAAATGCTCACTATACCCCTAGATAATTTCCTCAAGTGGTATAGTTTCCAAAATGGGGTCATTTTTGGGGGATGTTCACTGTTTTGGCGCCGCAAGAGCCTTTCAGACCCGACATGGAGCCTAAAATATTTTCTAATAAAAAGGAGGCCCCAAAATCCTCTAGGTGCTCCTTTGCTTCTGAGTCCTATGCTTCAGTCAATAAGTGCACTAGGGCCACATGTGGGATATTTCTAAAAACTGCAGAATCTGGGCAATAAATATTGAGTTGCGTTTCTCTGGTAAAACTTTCTGTGTTACAAAAAAAAAAATAGATGAACAATGCATTTCTGCAAAAAAAATAAAGAAGAAATTTGAACATTTCACATCTACTTTACCTTAATTCCTGTGAAACATCTAAAGGGTTAAGAAACTTTCTAAATGCTGTTTTGAATACTTGAGGGGTGAAGTTTTTAAAATGGGGTGACTTATCGGGGGTTTCTAAATATATAAGGCCCTCAAATCCACTTCACAACTGAACTGGCCCCTGTAAAAATAGCCTTTTGAAATTTTCTTGAAAATGTGAGAAATTGCTGCTAAAGTTCTAAGCCTTGTGATGTCATAGAAAAATAAAAGGATGTTCAAAAAACGATGCCAATCTAAAGTAGACATATGGGTGATGTTAATTAGCAACAATTTTGTGTGGTATTACTATCTGTCTTACAAGCAGATACATATAAATTTAGAAAAATGCTAATTTTTCGCTACATTTTGGTGTTTTTCACAATTAAATACTTAATGTATCGAGCAAATTTTGCCAGTAACATAAAGTCCAATGTGTCACGAGAAAACTATCTCAGAATCGCTTGGATAGGTAAAAGCATTCCGGAGTTATTACCACATAAAGTGACACGTCAGATTTGAAAAAATAGGCTGTGTCCTTAAGGCCAAAACAGGCTCAGTCCTTAAGGGGTTAAAGATACTCCACTACCAAATCGTGATCTCATACTGTTTGTAGATGGATCTTGTAAGAACAAATACATCCTACCAAGCAACTTATTCAGATATGAAGCTATACTGAGCCATGGGACAAGCCATGTCTCAACAGGGGGGATGGTAGAGATCATATCTACAGTGTTCACAGCATATGGATTTACTAACTCCTCTAAAAATGTTGTTTAACCTGTATAACATGCGCCAAATATAATCCACAGGGGAATGTAAGACCAAAAAGAGGAGAGTTCCCAAGTCCACAATATCCATTCTAACATATTTTGTATGGATTTCATTGAATTTTAGTTTCCTAAGATATTAGGTATATGTATAAGGGTGTTAATTTGGATCTCAGAGTAGGTAAGACAAAATTTGGTTTGAGACACTTGTCAGATAAAATATATGATATTTGTGAATATTTCTGTGAGTAGAAGATGTTACAGGTAATCAGCTCAGATCAAGGTGCAAATCCAGCTGAGAAGATGAACACCAAGTGTGACATAAAATGTACCCAGTAACTACATATTATCTATGTGCCCTGTCCAGAGGGACAGAGACGTTTTTCTTATATAAAGGTGTTTGTTTGACTTGATGTACAGGACTTGTCAATGAACTGATGGGACCCAAACCTGAGGGTGATAGCATGAGATTGGTGATAGTATTCTTTTCTTAGTTGAGACCCTATTGTTTATATTTTCTGAGGATTATAATTATAATGTGTGTAAACATGCCACGGTATTGTGAATAACAACTTGAGGTGTTTTATGTGGAGTTATGAGGTGAAGGTCACTGGTTGTTGTCACTCGTAAGAAGTACATGGCAGCAATGAGAGCCCAGAGGTTATGTTACCCGGGTGTCTTTAGGTTTGGGGAAGATGCTGCCCATGATCTGTTATATCTGCAGGGGTAAAAGTCCCATTAGGACAGTACGACAATTATGACCAATATGTACAATGGAGAAGTTTAGATTATTGCCAATATTAGTAGGTTTAGCAGTAAAGAATATAGAGAAAGTGGCCTACAGATAGCCGAACGTCCCTCTTGGATACACTTATCACACTGTAAGGTAGTTAGGGAACTGCCACTATCCTCCTAGGCTATAAAAGACTGATTACAAAGAGTGGTCATTTGTTAGAAGTAACTGGTCTCAAACTTCAGCGAAGAAAACATCCAGAGCCTGGGGGGAGACAGGGCAAAATGTTATAAATTATTCTAGGTATCCTATGGGGGTCCAAGGTGGGTCAACCTAATGTGTGGGATCCCTGGAAAACAGGGTCAGGATTCCCTAAGGACTTAGATTGGAGGGGTTAAATATTTTAATTTCACTGAAGGTGAGATGGCAATATAATGATAACAAGAGATGGGATCCCGCAGATAACATTAATTCAGTAACTCCAGGTCAATGGAAATGTGGTTAGCCTTAACTTTAGTGAAGGACAAACAGCCATATTGCAGGTAGACTTTTATGACCTACTGAGAACTGGAAACAATAGAGGTTCAAATATAGTCTAAATAGAGGAGAAGTAAACAAGTTCAGGCAAATACATCTATGCTATACAAACTCATATAAAGCCAGGATGTGTAGTCATGGACTTTGGCTGGATGGATTACGGCTATGCCTGACTATGGATATTATGTCAGAAATCACTCTTTAAAAGAAAGGTTAATTATTATTAAGAAACCTACTTCTCCCTGTACAAATTCCACCAAATGTAACTAGTTATTTTTGATAGGAGCGGATGTTTCAGGTACGGACCTGTAGTGCATTTTATTGATGTTAAGGAAAAGGATGCAATTGAAAGTCCTTTAGCCCCGAAGATAGACCTACCTTCTATAGTCTATCTGGCCAACTTCACGTATGAAAATAAATTGGCATTAGAAACAAGTTACAGTTATAAAAATGAATGATTCGTCTGGATAGGATACACTGAAATCTAAAATTATAGAACTAACTGTATCACTTGCGCAAAAGCTAGGCCACATCTGGCTACTATACCTTTCAGGCTATCAGATAAGGAGAACCCACAAGGTCTGAAATGCGTGTTATCTTTATATAATGCATCATATAATCCAGGTGATCAATTATGTAAGACATTCTCTTTATTGTACCCACCTGTGGGGAGAGATGAAATCCCTCTCTTAGTAGTTGCTTACCCAGGCAACTACACCTGCATTCTGAGGAATGGGCAAGGTAAGAAAGTAGATCAATAATAATGGAAGCAAGACCAAGATAGTTGGTGGGCTAATTAACAATCAATAGAAATATTTGCCTGCCGGCAAAAGGCCCTTTTTAACAACTACAAGCAAGATAAAATAAAAATTTTTTATTAGGCTATTATAGCAAAGACACACTACATAGAAATTGAAAGTTATGTTCACTGCTGATAGTAACCAGCATAGTACAATGTGTGCCAGTAGCAAGATTCAAAGTGTCAGCGGCTGCAGCACGCTGCACTCTGACCAAGGTCAAAGTCAGTATCAGAGATCAGCAGTATCAGAGATCAGCAGTATCAAATTAAAAATTTCAAAAGAGCCCCCCCGACATGTTTCACTGCAGATGCAGCGTCTTCAAGGGTATCGGGGCTAATGATAACGCGCCGCAAAATTCTGAGAGTTATATGCAGGAAGGATTGCCTTCAGCTGTTACCTAATTAACATAGTGGCCAATAGAAACAGATATTGAGGGTCGAGCCTCCACAACAGTGATGGACAGACGACAGAACAAATAGCACACTCAGCATGCAAGAACCAATGAAACGTAGCGAAAGTGTCACATGTGCACTAGACCACAGCGGGGAAATAGAATCCCACAGTCACTAGCACAGTAGCGCGTGTGCAATTGTTCATTTTAGCGAGATAGAATGTGGAGCCTCTGCAGTAATAGCAGAAAAAAGGACCAGTGATAGACTCGACATGCAGGGACCGTTAACACATAGCGGAGTCAGCGCATGCGCAAAAGGCCATCGCAGGGAGATTGAATCTCAAGTCAAAAGCACAACAGCGCACGCACAATGGTTCACTTTGCTAGATAGAATCACATAGTTTTGGATTAAGAAACCACTGGAGCGCTTGCGTGAGGATAAGTATATTAGTGCTGACGTGCTTTGTTATTTTATCTTGCTTGTAGTTGTTAAAAAGGGCCTTTTGCCGGCAGGCAGGTAAGAAAGTAGGGAACCTCACTGAAGAGTTTTGTGACCGATAATGGTAATTACTCCTCTAAATGATTTACCAGCCAGACAAGGGCAAGGACTGATCTCTGATGGCTATGTGGAGACAGGAATCTGAGACCTAGGCTACTGGCCAAGTGGCAGGGAAGCTGTACTCTGGTTCAGCTTCTGATGACATCCACTTGTTTTTAGCCCCCGAGTTTCCCAGAATGAGAAATAGCCCTGGAGACGATCTGAATCGCTATAAGCGGTCTATCCCTGGAGGTTCCTTTGACCATAGAATATACATAGATGAAATAGGAGTACCCCGAGGGGGGCAAAATGAGTTTAAGGGCCGAAATCAGATTGCATCAGGCTTCAAGTCTGTACTTTTCTGGTGGTCTACGATAAATAAGAATGTCGACTGGATTAATTATATTTATTACAATCAACAGAGATTTGTTAATTATGCCAGAGATGCAGTAAAGGGCATTGCAGATCAGTTGGGACCTACATCTTTAATGACGTGGTGAAATTGAATGGCCCTGGATATGTTACTAGCAGAAAAACGGGGTGTCTGCAAAATGTTTGTATCTTCTGTTGTACTTTTATTCCCAATAATACAGCTCCTGATGACAGTATTACCAAGGCAATGGAAGGACTCAATTCCCTGTCCGAAGAACTTGCGGAAAACTCTGGAATAAATGACATCTTCACTAATTGGCTTGAAGGATGGTTTGGAAAATGGAGTAACCACATATCCAGTCTATTGATTTCCGGAGCAACAGTGGCAGATATACTTGTGGATGTTGTTGCATTTCTTGCATTACGGGACTAATTCAGAGACTTATTGACACTTCAAATACTAAAATAATGTACCACGAGATTCAAAATGAAGATTTATGCGATGGCTTGGAAACACCCCATGATGGCGGTCAAGGTTCTGAAGGACTGGTGAAAACTTAAAGGACAAAATCTGTTTTGGATGTCTCAGAACACTTCTTAATAAATTTATAACAGGAGGGAATGTTAGGAAAGTTTTATAAATGTATGTATCGGACACTAAAATGTGTATTGAGCTATACAAGTTTCTCTGCAAAAGATTTTTCTGCTGACAAAGTGTTCAATATGTTATCAAGTAGACGGGGTGAGCAGCTGAATTCCTTTAGAGAGACAGTGAAGTGTTTACGTAAGTGTCGAGGTCGAATAAAGAGGTAAGAAAGCTGTCTAAGGACTGGTTGGAACAAGGGTTATCCCATGTATAAAAACCATGATACTCAAGCTAGCAGCAGACATTTGCTGATGGATTTTTGATCTACCGGTCACAATGTCTCCTTATCGATAAGAATAAAGACGCGCCATTTTTATTCAGATAACTCCTCGAATCTATTTGATAAGAAACAAAATTCTTCTATCACACCTCCTCCCTGAAACGTCCTCTGATATCCCATAACAACACCCTGGACATGCTGGGAGTTGTAGTCCTCTTATACCTCCTCCCTGAAATGTCCTCTGATATCCCATAACAACACCCTGAACATGCTGGGAGTTGTAGTTCTCTCTTGTACCTCCTCCCTGAAATGTCCTCTGATATCCCATAACAACACCCTGGACATGCTGGGAGTTGTAGTCCTCTCCTCTTATACCTCCTCCCTGAAATGTCCTCTGATATCCCATAACAACACCCTGGACATGCTGGGAGTTGTAGTTCTCTCCTTATACCTCCTCCCTGAAATGTCCTCTGATATCCCATAACAACACCCTGGAAATGCTTGGAGTTGTAGTTCTCCAGCCTTGTACCTCCTCCCTGTAATGTCCTCGGATATCCCATAACAACACCCTGGACATGCTGGGAGTTGTAGTTCTCTCCTTTTATTCCTCCTCCCTGTAATGTCCTCTGATATCACATAATTACAGTCTGGACTTTCTGGGATTTGTTGTTCTCCAGTCTTATACCTCCTCCCTGTAATGATATAACTTAATAACAGCCTGGACATACTGGGAGTTGTAGTTATCTAGTCTTATACCTCCTACCTGTAATGTCCTCTGATCTCTCATAATAACAGTCTGGACATGCTGGGGGTTGTAGTTCTCCAGTGTTATACCTCCTCCCTGTAATGATATCACATAAAAACAGCCTGTACATGCTGGGAGTTGTAGTTTTCTACTCTTATACCGCCTCCCTGTAATGTCCTCTGATATCACATAATAACAGACTGGACATGCTGGGAGTTGTAGTTATCCAGTCTTATACCTCCTCTCTGTAATGTACTCTGATATCCCATAATAACAGTCTGAACATGCTGGGAGTTGTAGTTCTTTCCTATTATACCCCTCCCTGTAATGTCCTCTGATATCACATAATAACAACCTGGACATCTGGAATCTGACACTAAGCCTAGTGCATGACCGGATTCATAGATCACCTTGTAGAGAACTTCTATGTGCAGTCACAGCTCCCTCAGGTCCTGCACTATGTATAACACATTGTCTGACGTGTTACTGTAATGTAGAACTAAGGAGGAACCTCACCTTACCAAACCTCCCAATTCACTTTCTAATATCATTATTAGTTACCTCTGGTAACACCTCCTGGAATTTCCTCCTCCACTTCACTCTTACACGGTTGATCGCCCCTCACCCGCTCTTCTTCTTCTTCATCCTCCGCTTTAATATTAGTCAGATCTTCCCCCTGATTTCACATATGTAACAATTCAGTACAATACAGCAGAGAGTGCGAATAATCTAACAGATCAACATAAGAAACCACCAAAATCTATGACCACATCTATGATCGCAGGACCAAAAAGCTCCACACCCCCTATATAGATCTGGTATAGGGCTCAGCTTCATCTACCTGATGATTCTCTGGGACATTGTGATTTTCCTCTGGACAGTCCTGGGAATACAGAGGACTGTGACATCTCTCTGGTGGATTTCTCCTACTGGATCCATCTGTAGGAAACACACAGGGACTGAATACATGACTACTGTAAATCTGTCTATATATCAGACACTTCTCTCTACACTTCTATGTTTACTGATCAGAGCCGAAATTACAATGTTGAGGTCCTCACTACCGGTGTCGAGGTCAATGTGCCTTGAAAGCCGTACGCTTAAAGTTGCCTACCAGAGTAGATGGTGGGGTGCCAACGGCTCCCTGCTCTGCCTTAGTATAAAATTATTTCCTTGACTTGAGGAAACAAAAAGTCTGAACCATGGAGGCCGCACCTCACAACTTACAGGACTTGGAGGATATTCTGCTAAGATCATGGGACCAGATACCACAGGAACCTTCAGAGGTCTTGTGGAGTCCGTGCCTCGATGGGTCAGAACTGTTATGCCGGTGCCTACACAATATTAGGCAGGTGGTTTTAATCTTATGGCTGATTAGTGTAGATCTTAGTTTTGTGAACTACCAGTCTAAAGCCGGCCATACACTCTAGATAGCGGTCAGGTGAACCATCGCTCCTCCCCTCCTCCATATACATGAACGCTCGGTCGGGTGTGTATGTGTTTTCAATAGGGAGAAGACGCCACCAGACTTCTCTGATAGCGACTTATCTATTAGCAAAAGGAACCGGCATGTTGAAATTCCGCAGCCCGATCCTTCTCTCTCCCGACATCTGACATCCGGGGAGAGTTGGGAAGTCGCCATATACATTAGAAAATCAGCAGGTCCGGTCTACATACATCTAATGTGTATGACCAGCTTAGCACACTGGCGCAGATTGATGACTGGCAGGAACATACACCTGGTACGACTGCCCATCCTCCACACTACAGATGAGCGGCAGGCCATGGAATATGATTTTCCCTCTCCACAAATGTTTACAGAGGTGTAAAGTAATGGCCCCACATCACAGATTTCCAGCAGCTGATCTCAATGTCTGTGGGGGGCTGATAATAACCCTTCCAGCATCGCTCCTTACATGGTCTGCACGGACAGGCGGTAGAGCAAGGAACGTGTGTTTAGAGCTCCGGCATCGGCCCCATCAGGAACGTCTGTCACACCCTCATATTTTATGAGCAGGATTACAAAGGAAAAGCTGTCAATCATTCAGTGTGGGCGGGGGAAGCAGGACTCACAGGCTTTCTCTAGGAGTCCTGGCAGCATTTAGTAGGGAACCGGTCAGTAGGTTTGGAGCCACTAAACCCCCAGCACGTCGCTATGTAGATGGAGTTTAGTGTTCCAAACCTGCCCACCTCAAAACCCTCCGTTTTAGCAAAAGAGCTTACAAGTTACTGAGAGGAGTCCAGGAGAGAAGTCCGGCGGGAATGAGAGCATGAACATTACACACATGAAGCCGAGGACGTTACACCTCGCTTTACTGCGCTCGTACAGTGTGCTGCTCTGGGCTTCATTTGTGGCAAAGACAAAATCTGTCTGGTGAATGTAGCACTCTGGATTTATTAGACGTATACAGGAAACGTAGGGATCTAACGTGATGTGAAAAGAGCAGAAATTGTTGAGCTCCTACATTACACATTATTGTACACACGTGTATATGTACTGCACATGAAGATATTAAGACTTCAACATGGCCACCAGTCCAGCCTGTGCCCCCAGTAATGCCAATATATATATATATATCTGTCTCTTCTCACCTTGTGATGTGCGCGGCCGGTAGTCCTCCATCATGACCTCCTCGTACAGATCCTTGTGTCCTTCTAGATACTCCCACTCTTCCATGGAGAAATAGACAGTGACATCCTGACACCTTATAGGAACCTGACACACACAATGATACAGTCATCACCCAGACACCTCCAGTGCTGTTACTGTAGAATTTCCCAGAATTCCCAGCAGTGTCACCTCTCCAGTCAGCAGCTCAGTCATCTTGTAGATCAGTTCTAAGATCTTCTTCTCATGTATCCGGGAGTGAGGGGGAGGCTCTGTGATGGGGCTCTGACTACTGCTCCATCCTCCTGACTCATGGATGATGGGAGTCGTACAGTCACCCGATGTCTTCTTCACTATTGTGTACTCCTGTGTATGGAGAGAGACACTTAGAGAACTGAACACAGTATTCCCCCCTCAGTAGAAAGAGGGAGATTGTGACCCCGCTGTATAGAGCTCTAGTGACCCCACATCTGTAATACTGGAGACCTCACCTACAAAAAGACAATGAGAAAATAGAACAAGGCCAAAACTAAGAAGGAAATAATATTGGGGGGACTAGATGGACCATGTGCTCTCCTCCTGCCGTCATCTTCTATGTTTCTATATAGATGTCATCCTGATCCTCCTGGTTCCTGGTCATTCTCATTGCTCTACAACATTACTATTGCTGCATTGGTGACATGACACATAACTGACCATATTGGTGGCTGATCTTCAGCTTCTTGACGTCACTTGGAAGGTCTGGACGCTGTTATACAGGACACTGGATTCTTCCTATTATGTATTGTCCCTTCCCTATGTGTGACTTGTTCTATAATGTAGAAAAGTTTACCTCTCCGCTCAACAGGTAGATGATCTCCAAGGTGAAGTCTAAGATTCTTCTGCTCATCTCATTCCTGTCCATGTCCATCCTTGGTGGGTCATTCAGGAGAAGGAACGTTGTGGGGGAGAAGATGAGAAAACTGGAGGATCTGGAGGATCTAGTACTGCAGACGTCTTTATGAAGAAAGGAGAAGATGGAAATCATACAGGGGACAACATCATGTGTGACATACAGAACCTCACTTATTCATCATTGAGAGAAACATCTTCTCAGAGCCGTCACCACATGGAATAAAGGGGTATTCCCAACACGGACATTTCTCCCCAGGATATGCCAGAAATGTCTGATAGATGCGGCTCCACCTCTGGCCGTGCTCGGCTGTTTCTGGAACTCCTATACAAGTGAATGGAGAGAGTCGTGCACATGTGTGGTCACCTCTCCATTCATGCTCCACCTGGATGTAGTCATCATCTCACCAGGCGGGTCGGGGGACCCCCGTGCTCCACATAGAGGTGGGACCCCCATATATCAGACATTTATGGCATATCTCTCAGGTGAGAAGAGTAAAATGAAGACATTTCTGCCCCAGACAATGAATACCTGACTCCTGACAACCTGACACATGGCGGATACTGGGGAGACATTGCTCACATCTCACCACAAGACATGGTACAGTTTGTCCCACAAAAAAACAACAATCCCCCACTCCGTTCCATCGACAGAAAAATTAAAAAAGTTCTGGCTCTGAGAATTTGGTGACACAAAACAATTTTTTTTAAGAATTACGTTTTTTCTTTGTAAATGTCGCACATCATGAAAAACGATAGAAATTTGGTATCTCCGTAATCGTATTGACGGAAGAATAAAGTTATCAGGATGTTTTTACCACAAAAATACATTGGAGGAATCCCAGATTTTCCCCATTTCCCCCACATAGGAGTTTTGCAGTTGCAGTGAGATTATGTGATACTTTATATGACGCCCTGAAAATCTACAACTCGTCCCGCAGAACCTAATCCTCGCACCGCGGCACTGACAGGAAAGCACAAAAATGTTATAGATCTGAGAAGACAGGGGGGGGGGGGGGTGAATAGAACCTGGCCTGGTGGTGAAGGGGTTAACCTGCGGTGCGGATTATAGACACGCAGGATATCGGATTTATACCGCGGATTCGCTGCGCATTTGTTGCAGAATTTCCCCATTAAGTTCAATAGGAATGTCAAGTTCCGCAACAAACGCCATTGTTCCCAGAATCCTCTGCGGCTCCACCGCGTGTTCACAGCAACGCTGCAGGTTACACATATATAAAAGAAGGCGTCATGTGACCCCTGCAGCCAATCACAGGCCGGAGAGGTCACATGTCATTATAGGGGTCACCTGGACACGGCCGGAAGAGCAGGGACGTGTTGCTATGGTAACGCTGGGAGAGGTGAGGATCGGCCTTGTTGTATTTCTGTAGTAGATATTCGGGAGGATTATACGTCCACCATTTGGGGTGAATATTCGGGGTGATTTCCTTGCGTGTTGTGGGTCGTATTCGCTACGTGTGAACATTCCCTTAAACCGCACGGAGAACGACATTAACAAGAAATGTATAAAAGTCAGTGAATAAGTTGTATGTCCCGAATATTATGTCATTACAAAACACGACTCGTCCCACAAACCACCCGACCACTACAAAGACCAGAAATAACAACTTACCCCTAAGAGGCCGGCAATGGAGGGGTTAAATCCCGGCTAGGCGTCCAGTGGGCGGGGCAATCAATGATTGACAGCTCTCTGTATACACTCATACCGGGGTGACTGATAACAGAGAGAACACCCGACCAGCGCTGCTCTCTACCTCATACATGGAAATAGCTGAAGGACCTGTGATGACGTCCCCATCACGTGACAACGGCAGGAGGGGCGGAGCTTATCAGTGGAGAGACGTGGTGGATGAAGGACATGTAACGATATATAGATCACGTGACCGCTGCATCTGGTGGCGGAGCTTAGAAGTACAAAGAATGAGAGATGTATGAAGGATATGATGATCAGGTGACATGAGGGGGGAATGGGGATCATGTGACCAGTGCAGTGGGGATCGGAGCTAAAACGTGTGAAATATAATGGGTTCTGGCTAAAGGACCTGTGATGACGTCAGGACCATGTGATCACTGCGGAAGAGGCGGAGCTTATCAGTGAGGAGGAGACGTGGGGGGTGGACCTGTGATGTGGATCACGTGAAATAACGGGCTGGTCTATGTGAGGGGGCGGGGCTCCTGTGCTGTGGAGAAATGATGATGATCACGTGACGTTATAGCCCATAATAACAGTCTGGACGTGCTGGGAGTTGTAGTTCTCTCCTCTTATAACCCTCCCTGTAATGTCCTCTGATATCCCATAATAACGTCTGGACATGCTGGGAGTTGTAGTTCTCTCCTCTTATAACCCTCCCTGTAATGTCCTCTGATATCCCATAATGACAGCCTGGATATGCTGGGAGTTGTAGTTCTCTCCACTTATACCTCCTCCCTGTAATGTCCTCTGATATCACATAACAGTTTGGACATGCTGGGAGTTGTAGTTCTCTCCACTTATACCTCCTCCCTGTAATGTCCTCTGATATCACATAACAGTTTGGACATGCTGGGAGTTGTAGTTCTCTCCTCTTATACCTCCTCCCTGTAATGTCCTCTGATATCACATAATAACAGTCTGGACATGCTGGGAGTTGTAGTCTTCTCCACTTATACTCCTCCCTCTAATTTCCTCTGATATCCCATAAAAGTCTGGGCATGCTGGGAGTTGTAGTTCTCTCCTCTTAGACGCCTTCCTGTAATGTCCTCTGATATTCCATAACAACAGCCAGGACATACTGGGAGTTGTAGTTCTCTCGTCTTCTACCTCCTCCCTGTAATAATATCACATAATAACATGCTGAACATGCTGGGAGTTGTAGTCCTATCCTCTTATATCTCCCCCCTGTAATGTCCTCTGATATCACATAATAACAGCCTGGACATGCTGGGAGTTGTAGTTCTCTCCTCTTATATCTCTACCTGTAATGTCCTCTGATATCCCATAATAACAGTCTGAACATGCTGGGAGTTGTAGTTCTCTCCTCTTATACCCCTCCCTGTAATGTCCTCTGATATCACACATAATTACAGTCTGGACTTGCTGGTAGTTGTTGTTCTCCAATCTTATACCCCCTACCTGTAATGATTATAACATAATAACAGCCTTGACATGCTGGGAGTTGTAGTCCTCTCCTCTTCTACTCCCTGTAATGTCCTCTGATATGTCATTATAACAGTCTGGACATGCTGGGAGTTGTAGTGCTCTCCTCCTATACTCCTCCCTGTAATGTCCTCTGATATCCAATAGTAACAGTCTGGACATGCTGGGAGTTATAGTCCTCTCCTCTGATGCCTCCTCCCTGTAATGACCTCTGATATCACATTGTAGTTCTCCAGTGTTATACCTCCTCCCTCTAATGATATCACATAATAACAGTCTGGACATGCTGGTAGTTGTAGTTCTCTCCTCATACCCCTCCCTGTAATATTCTCTGATATTACATAACAGCAGGGACATGCTGGGAGTTGTAGTCCTCTCCTCTTATGCCTCATCCCTGTAATAACCTCTGATTTTACATAATTACTGTCTGGACTTGCTGGGAGTTGTAGTTATCCAGTCTTATACCCCCTCCCTGTAATGTCCTCTGATATCACATAATAACAGCCTGTACATGCTGGGTGTTGTAGTCCTCTCCTCTTATACCTCCTCCCTGTAATGTCCTCTGATATCCCATAATAACATCCTGGACATGCTGGGAGTTGTAGTTATCTCCTCTTATACCTCCTCCCTGTAATGTCCTCTGATATCCCATAATAACAGCCTGGATATGCTGGGAGTTGTAGTTCTTTCCTATTATACCCCTCCCTGTAATGTCCTCTAATATCACATAATAACAACCTGGACATGCTGGGAGTTTTAGTTCTCTCCTCTTATAATTCCTCCCTGTAATGTCCTCTGATATCCCATAATAACAGTCTGGACATGCTGGGAGTTGTTGTTCTCCAGTCTTATACCTTCTCCTTGTAATGATATAACATAATAACAGTCTGGACATGCTGGGAGTTGTAGTTCTCTCCTCTTATAATTCCTCCCTGTAATGTCCTCTGATATCCCATAATAACAGTCTGGACATGCTGGGAGTTGTTGTTCTCCAGTCTTATACCTTCTCCTTGTAATGATATAACATAATAACAGCCTGGACATGCTGGTAGTTGTAGTTATCCCGTCTTATAACTCCTCCCTCTAATGATATCACATAGAAACAGCCTATACATGCTGGGAGTTGTAGTTTTCTCCTCGTATACCCCCTCCCTGTAATGTTTTCTGATATCACATATTAACAGCCTGGACATGCTGGGAGTTTTAGTTCTCTCCTCTTATACCACCTCCCTGTATTGTCCTCTGATATCATATAAAAAACAGTCCTGATTTGCTAGGAATTGTAGTCCTCTCCTCTTCTTCCCCTCCCTGTAATGTCCTCTGATATTTCATAATAATAGTGTTCTGGAAGTCATAGCTCAAATTATATGAGACTGAAATTTAGACGAGTGTTCCAACAGACACTCACTCTAAGAATTTTATCCAGATGCTAATCATGTATTAGATCAATATGTATGGAGAGGAATAAAACACACAGACAATGTGTTAAGGCTCTGCCAGGCACAGCTTCTGTTAGGCTGGGTTCACACGACCACATTAACGTCCGTAATGGACGGACGTATTTCGGCCGGAAGTCCCGGACCGAACTCAGTTCAGGGAGCCGGGCTCCTAGCATCATAGTTATGTACGATGCTAGGAGTCCCTGCCTCTCCGTGGAACTACTGTCCCGTACTGAAAACATGATTACAGTACGGGACAATTGTCCTGCAGAGAGGCAGGGACTCCTAGCATCGTACATAACTATGATGCTAGGAGCCCGGCTCCCTGCACTTAGTTCGGTCCGGGACTTCCGGCCGAAATACGTCCGTCCATTACGGACGTTAATGTGGTCGTGTGAACCCAGCCTAACTACGCCCATAGGTAATCAGTCTGCACCTGCTTCTATGTCTGTGAGACTGACTCCATCTTCCACCACTCAGGAAGGCAGGCTTAGGAGTGGGAGAACCTATCACAGCCTGGCCAGACGGAGCTAGCTCCCGCCATCTGTCTATTTATACCTGCCTTTCCTGTTCCTCCTTTCTTGTGATTTCTTCTCTGTTGGTTTCCTGGCTCTGCTGCAGCTTCTTGATCTACTTGTCCCTGCTTCGTATTGACCCTGGCTTTCTGACTACTCTTCTGCTCTGCATTTGGTACCTCGTACACTCCTGGTTTGACTCGGCTTGTTCACTACTCTCCTGCTCTACGTTTGGCACCTCGTACTCTCCTGGTTTGACTCGGCTCGTTTACTACTCTTGTTGCTCACGGTGTTGCCGTGGGCAACTGCCCCGTTTCCCTTTGTTCTGTGTTTCCTTGTCTGTTGTCTGTCGTGCACTTATTGAGCGTAGGGACCGTCGCCCAGTTGTACCCCGTCGCCTAGGGCGGGTCGTTGCAAGTAGGCAGGGACTGAGTGGCGGGTAGATTAGGGCTCACTTGTCTGTTTCCCTATCCCTGTCATTACACAATGATCGTATGTTTAAAATACTCCTCTGAGGTTTATTGCCAAAATCAATTACAATAATATCATTCAAGAGGGGTGTAGGCTTGAGGTTACCCAATCAGAGGCAATGTGACAATAACTCTGATTCAGCCAATAGCAAACAATGAGAATATTTCAAATTCAGCCAATCACAGGCATATATTGCATTTTAAATATATTATAATTCTTCATTAGATGCGGATGTCAGGGTTTCATCTGGACTATTTCTCTTGGCAAGAATATAATAGTTTTGTTCTTCTAAGATGGAGGAGTTTTTGGGACGTACATTCCCATACATAAGAAATGTTGCAATAAGGAGAAAAACTTGCAAATCTGATAGATTTACGTCTGAGTGTTCAGCCAAACTGCTAGCTGTTACGTATCCAAGGTCGTAAGAAGAATACACAGAGATGACATATTTCTTGCAGACTCAAACAGAAATAAGTGGGGGAATGAGAGGGTCATTACAGGCGGAATAGAATGTGGCCTCTGGACACACGTCACATCCCCCATCAGACTGACTCCAGTTGCCTTAACTCCTAAGTCATCACCCCTATAACCTCAGTTTTATTGCCCCGGCTTTTCTTAATGATATATCACCTCATGTACTAATTGAGAATCTAATTACACTCACATATCGTATTAGTGTGCTATTTTTCTCTACCATGCATCGTACCTGTTGCATGCTCTCCCACCATTTAATACCAGATAAAGACTACAGCGAGGTCCAGTTGATGATCTGCCTTAATTGATGTCGACAACAATATTGGTGCCGAAACCCGGGATGAAGACAACGCGTAACAGACTGAACACAGTGGACGGATTCGGGAGGAGTCAGTGACATAAAATCGTGGTGAGTCACACTGTTAGTGACTTGAAAATTGCTTCAGCCACTCCACTACCCGATTCTGTCTCAGGTCAGTCAATGACTCTTACATTTCCATCCCGAAAAAAATTATTTATCTGTTTGTTAAGGATCTACCAGACACAGCTTCTGTGTTGACGCCCGTGGTTAATCAGTCTGCATCTGCTCCTAGGTCTGACAGAGTGACTCGATCTGCTACCACTCAGGCTGGTAGGCTGAGGACTGGGAGAACCTATCACAGCCTGGCCAGACGGTTCTAGCTCCCGCCCTCGGTCTATTTATACCTTAATTTGCTGCTTGTCTTTGCCTGTGATTCTTTCTTGTTTCCTGGCTCTGCTGTTCCTGCTAATACTATTGACCTCTGCTTCATATTGACCCTGGCTTTACTGACTACACTCCTGCTCTGCGTTTGGTACCTCGTACACTCCTGGTTTGACTCGGCTCGTTCACTACTCTTGTTGCTCACGGTGTTGCTGTCGGCAACTGCCCCATTTCCCTTAGCTTCTGTGTACCCTTGTCTGTTTGTCTGTCGTGCACATATTGAGCGTAGGGACCGTCGCCCAGTGGTACGCCGTTGCCTAGGACGGGCCGTGCAAGTAGGCAGGGACTGAGTGGCGGGTAGATTAGGGCTTACCTGTCTGTCTCCCTACCCCGACATTACACTGTGTTTGTATAAATGTTTGAATGAAAGGTCTACAATAGAACTCAGACTCTATAGACAGATAAATTGAATTGACATTGAACAGATATTGAAATACCAACTATTGTTTTTTGTATTTTGCTGTATGTAATCTTTATTATATGGTTAGTGTTTGAGATAGTAAAGGATCAACGTAAAGTATACCCCACCGCACACTTAGTATAGTGTAAAATATGTATACTTTTCGAGTGCTATAGGCCTGGGGAAAATATATCATTTTGTCCTAATTGTAAGGATATATTTGAATCTGATATAGTCAGATTTCAACAGAGGGTGACTATATACCAATTCCGTTTGAGTGCTGTAGGCCTGGGGACGGTATATCACTATATCCTGATTGTTTGGATATAGAAAGGTTTGACACAGTCAGAATAAAAAGGAGATGTAAAGGATCTGCCAGGCACAGCTTCGGGGTTAACTCCCATAATTAATCAGTCAGCACCTGAATCTACATCCCTGAGACTGACTCCAGCTTCCACCACTCAGGCTGGCAGGCTTAGGAGTGGGAGAGCCTATCGCAACCTGGCCAGACTCAGCTAGCTCCCGCCCTCGGTCTATTTAAGCCTGCCCTTCCTGTCCCTCGGTGCTTGTGATTCTTTTCGTGTGGTTTCCTGGCCCAGCTACAGCTCCTTCTATTTTGATCCTGCTCCATACAGACCCTGGCTTACTGACTACTCTTCTGCTCTTCGTTTGGTACCTCGCACACTCCTGGCTTGACTCGGCTCGTTCACCACTCTGGTTGCTCACGGTGTTGCCGTGGGCAACTGCCCCTTTCCCTTGCTTGTATTCCCTTGTATGTTTGTCGTGTTGTCGTGCAATTACTGAGCGCAGGGACCGCCGCCCAGTTGTACCCCGTCGCCTAGGGCGGGTCGTTGCAAGTAGGCAGGGACAGAGTGGCGGGTAGACTAGGGCTCACTTGTCCGTTTCCCTACCCCCCGTCATTACAGGAGAGTAGTCCTTCGAGGTCTGATACAGCTGACCTGGGAACCTGCTTAGAAACTACCGACATGGGGTCCGGAGACCGTGAACCCGACAGTGGGTGTGTGGAATCATTGGTGTAGAAGTTGATATAGTTAAACGGTTGAAAGATGAAGAAGCAGTCAAAAACTGTAAAAGAATGTTTAAACAAATGAAGATGAGAAGTAATGGTACATTAGATAAAGGAGGTTGTTTACATAGTTCAATATGTAAGACTAACTGATCGTAAAAGCAGAGCTATAGAAGAGTGTGTCATTGAATGTTGATATAAATAGTATGATTTTGATAAGAGTGACTGTACTAGTGATCTAAAGATAAATACAGCTAGATACATTGCAGTGAGTAATGTGGATTATGATGAGAAGTTGATGTAGACATGTATACAGTGTGTGTGTCCGTGTATACAGTGTGTGTGTTGTGGACTAGTCTGAGGAGCGACTGGAGCAAATTAAAATGTGTACTGTTTGATGTGAGATGTTTTTCTCAATCCAGATTGAGAACTGAATTTATTGAACTTTAAATTATTCTTATTATATGTAAAAATATTAAGTTCAATGTTCTAGGACTTTTTACACAAGTACAAGGTTGTGTAAATAGATTGGTGTTTATTTTAACGTACCTTATCTATAAGGTTTAAATAATTAAAGTTAGCTGTGTAAAGTCAGGTTTTAGAGTTATACATACAGCAATTTCCTCTCAGCATTTTGGCTTGCTGAGGCTTCTAGTTCTACAAGAAAGGGGAAGTTGTAAAAAGTGGGGGTGGGGCAGCAGCTGGTTGAAGTGTGTGAGAGTGTTCGAAGGAAGTAAATTGCTGCTCTCTCTCCCTCAAGTGAAATATTACAACAAGCACAGTCTGCATAACGGACATTGCTAGTTTATTAGAAAAGAAACTGATAACTATGTATTTTTTCCTCTATCCCTCTGTCTCCAGATTGTTACCAATATTTTGTCTTCACCCACAGAGGCAAACAGTATGCATGGATGGTGCTTCCCCAGGGTACAGCAAATTCCCCTGACATTTTCACCCATACAATGAAAGAACTGTTGGATAAGTGGTCCCCCGAACACTCCACCACTTGTCTATTGCAATATATTGATGATTTGCTTTTGTGTTGTGTCTCTGCTGACATATGTGCTCAGGAAACAGTCTCATTATTCTTGTATCTGTCCCATACAGGTTGCAAAGTGTCCAGGAACAAATTACAGCTTTGTAAGCCCATTGTTGTTTTCCTTGGTCATTGCTTCTCTGCTGGTATATTGCACCTTACTCCCTCCAGGCTTCCTGCTATCCAAGACACAGCCAGTGCTCTCTTAGAGCCTTCCTGGGATTAGTGGGTTATTGTAGACCATGGATTAAAAATGCGCCAATATAAATGCAGCCCCTGTATGATTGCCTACAGACTGACCCCTTCGAACTCTCGTCTGACCCTCAAGTTGTCTTTGATCTCAGCCCCAGGTTTGGGCATCCCTAGCTACCTTAAAGGAACAGTGTCATGAAAAAAAAAAAATTCATCAGTTTGATTGTAGTGTTTTATTAAAAACTTTTATATTTATTTGTGTGTTTGTGTTTTACTTTTTTTTATTTTTGAACTTTTTCTTCCCTATGGGGGCTGCCATTTTTTTTTCCATTTCTGTATGTGTCGATTAACGACGCATACAGACAAGGAATACGGCAGCTACAGTCCCATAGTGAATGCGATCGGGGCCCGTTCCATCCACAATGCTGTACGCCGTCTGTGTGGGAACGGCGCATGCATTTTCCTGAGTTTTCTCAAATTTTGCAGCATAAAGCAATGTGGTTGCTTTACCACATGCAATTTTGGGAATTGCTCCATCTAGTGACCAGCACTGGGAAATATTATAAATTAGAATCTAATTTATAATATTTCCTGACTCGTGAAAAAAATTAGAACAATGTTTAATCACCTATACACTAATTGTTTAACTAAAAAAATAAAATAAATTTTTCTAGCGTCACATTCCCTTTAAGCCTTTCCACCTCTATTGTCACGAACAAGATGGTCACTCTTCAGGTGTGCTCAAACAAGACCATGGTGGTCGTATGCGCCCCATCATATATTACTCGGCTAGCATGGATCCCATTTCACAAGGTGCTCCCTCTTGCCTCAGGGCTATTGCAGCAGCCGCCCTCCTCCTTGACAAAACTGCAAACATTATTTTACAACATGATTTAGTGCTTCATGTCTCACACGCAGTTGCTGAGGTCATGCAAAATATTAAGACTAAGCACTTCACCACTTCTTGTATCACCAAACTTGAACTTGCCTTGTTAAATCCCTCCATCACTCTGAAAAAATTTATTACGCTCAACCCTGCTACTTTGATACCTATGGTTGTAGCGAAAGGAGTGGAAGGGAGGGATGCCAGACCATTAATGTATGAACTTGCAAATGACAATGTCTTGTTTAATATGGAACATGAACATTATTTTCACAGTTTAATGAAACTTGAATCCCAAGGGTTACCAGGTGTCACTGACGTACCTTTAACTAACTATGATGTTCAGTATTTTGTAGACGGATCCAGATACTGGAATGAGCAGACAGGACATTTCACCACCGGGTATGCAGTATTCCAGGAAGGTAAGACAGTGCTGCCAAAGTCACTGCCCTCCAGCAGCTCTGCCCAAGAGGCATAACTCATGGCACTCACAGAAGCATGTAAGTTGGGCACAGGTAAAAGAGTGAACGTCTATACAGACTCAAGGTACGCCTTTGGAGTCGCACATGATTATGGAACAATATGGCGAGGAAGAGGCTTTCTGACTTCAGCAGGCAAACCCATCAAAAATGCAGATGAAGTGCAATAGCTACTTGAGGCTCTAGCATTATCTACAGAGGTAGCCATAATTAAAGTGCAAGCGTACACAAGACTAGAGACCCCTGAAACAAAAGGGAATGCACGGGCTGACCAAACAGCAAAAGTAGCTGCAAACCCTCCTCGTGTTGGTAGTCCAAGATGTGGGCCCAGTCACGGAGGAATTGCTGTGTGCCTTCCAGACCCAAGCGTCGGTCCCTGGACTGAAATTGTGGCAGGAGGCAGGAGCTGTCAGAGGCGAAGGAGAGCCATGGCATGTAAAGGGTAAAACGTGCTTACCACATAGTCTTTTTCCAATGATGTGCGCCCTAACGCATTCCCCTGTCCACCACTCAAAAGGAGCCATGATAGCTGTGTTACAACCTGTGTACACTGGTCTGCCCCTGGATTCCAGAACGCAGCTGCTCGACATGCAGAGGGTAGCCTGACACAACCCCGGTAAAATTACAAAAACACCCAGTAAGCGCACACCTCGCCCTGATTACCCCTTCCAGTGGCTGTAGGTGGACTACATACAACTACCCGATATGAGTGTGTATGAATATGTCCTAGTGTGTATGAATATGTCCTAGTGTATATGAATATGTCCTAGTGTATATAAATATGTCCTTGTGTATATGAATATGTCCTCGTGTATATGAATATCTCCTTGTGTATATGAATTTGTCCTCGTGTGTATTGACTTGTTTTCAAACTGGCCTGAGGCATGGCCAGTAACCAAAGCCACAGCTAAAAAACACTGTTAGGAAAATACTCAGTGAAGTAGTATGTCAATATGGAATCTCTGAAGTAATTCAGAGTGACAGAGGAACCCACTTCACAGGAGAAGTACTAGGACATATACTTACAAACTTCGGCATCACACAGGCATTCCAAACACCATATCACCCCCAAAGTAGTGGTACGGTAGAAAGACTAAATGGAACCCTGAAGTTAAAAATACAGAAAGCCATGGAGTCCTCAGGTTTGCCATGGACTGAATGCCTACCCTTGGCATTGTACTCTGTTAGAACCGCTCCTAGGTGGCCATTGAAACTCAGCCTTTATGTAGTACTGTTTGGGTCAGTCCCAAAGACGGGTTTGTACTTCCCGCAACAGTTGTTTAACGGACTAACAGCCGATGTTATCCAACTACACAGGCATTTAACTGAAAGGCATAAACAAGTGTATTCTTCTATTCCACATCACCATTCCTTAGAAGGTACCCATCAACTGCTGCCCGGTGATTGGGTAGTCCTGAAAAGACACATAAGGAAGGCTTTGGAGCCAAGATATACTAAACCGTAACAGGTGCAACTGGTCACTGCAACTTCAGTCAAGCTCGAAGGCAAAGACACCTGGATCCACGCCAGCCACTGCTAAAAGATTGTAAAACAGGATGTCAAAGATGTCGCTACTTGATAATGTTGCCACTGGCGGGCACCCTCAATGATGTACTTGAGGACGATTGGGACAATAAGTTTATCAAACATCACCAGGTTTTGTATCATGCTCTGAGGGAGCAAAACAACCTGACTGATTGTTGGAGTTTCACACACAGCCCTGTCAATGCCAAAAGCATGCCCTACCTCACTATCCCTGTTACTTTATATGAAATAAGGGAGCTGTATAATAATACTGTAATTACCACCCTAACAGGGAAAAACAAAAATAAAAATGTACCATTGCCCGTAGCTGCATGGATGGAAGAGCCTTGGATGTTATTTAACAGGAGGGGCCCACCCCTTAAATTTGCACAGATGCCTTGGGCTTCTGCTCGAGGGGACCTTGCCTGTTATCCGAGCTTCTCATCCTGCAGCTGCAGTCAGATTAAAGGGATTGTGTCTCAAATTAAACCTTTTTGTTTAAGTGTCGTTACTTATTTCTATTATATGTTTTAAGTTTTTGCTGTAATATTTTTTTCTTACATATGGTGGAAAGTATTAAAAATTAAATAATAATTTGATAGGTTTTTCTATGTTGGCCACCAGGGGGAGCACTTCCTAGAATTACAGCAAGGTGAATAAGGCAAAGCAACCTGACTCACAGCTGCTGTAAATGTGGGAGGGAATCTCACCCCCCCCCCTCCTACAAGCCAGGAAAAGGTGTCTTCAAATTGCTAAGCAGTGTCCGGCAGCTATTTTGGGTGGGATTCTGCAGCTGGCAGAAGTTATAGGACACACCAAAAGGCTATGGGTATGTTCACACGCTTACTAAACAAAGGGAAACCAGATCCTGATTTTAAGCCATTTTTTAATCAAACTCGCGTTTTTTTACGGCCGTTCCTGGAGCTGTTTTTCTATAAAGTCAGTGAAAAACGGCTCCAAAAACATCCCAAGAAGTGATGTGCACTTCATTTTGGCGGGCGTCTTTTTACGTGCCGGTTTTGGAAAACGACCACGTAAAAAACGCCCTGTCGGAACAGAATGCCGTGTTTCCCATTGAAACCAATAGGCAGATGCTTGTAGGCATTCTGCTTCCGATTTTTCAGCTGAAAACATTGTGTGTGAACATACCCTTAGAATGAAGAAAGTGAAGTGAATGACTTTTCAATTGACCGGTTCACACGCCGTGTATTTGACACGTTTTTTTTGCACATTTTACGTGCCAAAAAACCACATAAAAAAACGCTTGATTAAACTTGATTTTGCGTGTTTGGGTGGGATTTGTGTGAGTGTGGGGGGGTGCTCGCCGCTGATTCTTCAAAACAGCTGATAAGCGGCTATGAAGTATCAGCAGCGTCCGTGCATGCTCTGCTACACACACACACACAAACACACACACACACACGGGGAAAGTCTTAAAGGGGTTGTCCAGGTAAACATGGCGCTGCACCTGTCCTTAGGTCGTGTGTGGTATTACAGCTCTGTCCTATTCACTTCAATGGAGTTGAACTGCAATACCAGACACAACCTGAGGACAGATGCGGCGCTGTGTCTCCAATTCGGACACCCCTTCTGTACTGAGATGACCCGACGGGGGAGGCGGGTGTCAGAGCCACCCACCGCCATCACTGCAGACAGATCCACACAACTACGGCATGAGGGCAGGGCTTGTCCTGAGTGCACTGTCTCTTATTATGGACAGATTTATAGTCACATGAACCCCGTCTGCATCAGAACTGGTAACCTAGGTTCAATCACATGACAGAGGGGGATCACCAAAAACCCTGTACACCCTCAGCCCGTCCATCCAGCCCTTTCCTGGTTATATCTGATTCTGGGAAAGCTGGGTGACCATCATTACCCCTCCTACTGGAGTGTGTTTGGGGATGTCACTAACGAACCTCTTACACTCCAGTAGGAGGGGTAATGGTGGTCACCCAGCTTTCCCAGACCCCTGAACGGTAAATCTCTCTAGTTGTACTGAGACTGTTTGGGAATGTGACTAATGAACATCTCCGTCTCAGCACAACAAGAGAGATTTATCGTTCAGGGGTCTGCAAAAGCTGGGTACCACACTAACAGCGGGCATATTGTTTATCACCCAGCTTTCCCAGGACAGTTACATCATGTGTCCTTTATACAGAGTCTCCTGCACGACTACAGGGGGGCCCGTCAGGGGGGGGTGCATCAGGGGGGGCCCGTTGGGGGTCACGAGAGCGGCGGTCTGTGAGAGAGAGAGGGACAGAGACACACACTTTACCTGCAGTGCAGCTGGTCTTCATAATGGCGCCTGCTATCTCCCTGCAAACAGCTGCTCTGTGACTCTGACCTGCGTCTGCGCAGTACAGAGCCAGATAGCAGAAGTATGCATTGTAGCTGCCGTATTCCATCTCTGTATGTGTCGTTAATCGACACATACAGAGAGGAGAAAAAAAATGGCCGCCCCATAGAGAAGTAAAAGAAATAAAAAAATAAAAAGTACAACACAAAAACACAAATAAATAAAATTAATTTTAATGACATATTAAAAGCAATTTGATAAAAAAAAATATTTTTCGTGACACCTTCCCTTTAAATCTAAAGGAGTACCCTTCTCATTAATGAATTACACAGAGTGCAATGGAACCAGTTCCATCGATACTCAGTGTGTAGGAATTTATGCTACTTGAGGTCAGATGCCCCCCTGCGTAAATACTACTGTACAAATACTTGGGGAGGCCTTGCGATTAATATGTCAGGAATAACACCAACATCACAGTGTTTTCCTCCATATTAGAAGGTAATATGATGGTGTCGTGGAAATCAATGGCTCAAAATATATTAGACTGAAATTTAGACAAGTCCAACAGACTCTCAGGCCAGGCTCCATTATTCAGCATCCTAATCAGGATATTACATACCGATATATATCTAGAGAGGAGAAGAAAACACGCAGACGCTGCTGATATGCTCAAAATACTCCTCTGCCGGTTTATGTCCAAACTCAAACTATAATACTATCATTCAGAAGGGGTGTAGGCTTGAGGTTAACCAATCAGAGACAATGTGACAATAATTGTTATTCAGTAAAAAGCAGACCATAACGTACATCCCAGATACATCATTATAATTCTTCACACATCAGGTTTGCAGGTGGCCTTATCTCTCTTGGGCAGAATATTCCCGTAGGATGGCTATCAAAGATAAAACATATGAAATCAACATTACTTTCGTTAAAGGAATAATGTCTTTCTTATTCACTACAAAAGAACCAAGATGGGAACTCCAGAGAAGATGGCGGCTGCACAAAATGAAATCATTTAAACATTATTATAATCACTTTCACATAATACATATCTTAGTAATTCGGCATCCTGCTTGATAATTCATAATGTAATTTCATACAGACAATATAAGCAAATAAACCGTCCTTCACAGTGGCTAAATGGGTGACCAGTTTGTTTAAGGGGTCAGTCATAGGGGTACCGAAAAATATGTATATTGTATGTGAACATCAGGTGTATGAATGGCTCCCAAGTAATTTCACAGGTACATGTACATTAGCCTAACACCTGCAACTTTTATTATACCACATGAGAATGTATATGTTAAGGCCGTGCCCAGACACACATTGTATAAAAGAAGGGCAGACGGGCGCCCCCATATTGTACATATGAGAAGTGCTAACGCAGTCATGAGTACACTATTTATCTACCCTATCATAATGCAGATGTAGGATAAACTAGTAGAGGCTACAGACTATTTGGATTAACAAATATTTGAGATACTCAGCTTACACAATGCCACCAATATAATGCCCAAGCAATTGATTGTAGCAGCTAACCAACACACCATAGTACGTGATTACTTAACTGCCTCACAGAAAGGAATGTGCCAGATTGTGGGCCCCGCCTGTTGCCATTATATTGATCCTGCGGGCAACCTCCGTGTTAAAGCTAGCCTAACAAAAATACTGATTTCAGAGAAAAATGGCTAAAAGAACATGAAGTTAACAAAGACTCCTGGTGGGATAATACCTTTTCTTTCTTAAACCCAGCCAATTGGTTTAAGGGAATAGCAGGGCGGCTGATGGGTAAACTTCAAACTGTGTTCCAAATAAACAAAAAAATGTTAAATTCTTGGCTATATAGGTTTTCGTTTGTTAATATGGCTAATGACATTTTTATGTAAGAGAACTAATACGGTGATACATCATAGGCCGAAACCCAGACCCTTCCATGAACAATATATTGTGAGAACGCAGCCTGTCACTGAGCCCTAGGTGGCGGGGCAGAAGCAGCAATGAAGTCCCCCTCATCCGGTCTAGCGGGTGAGGATAGTAGCTTGGGGATCAGTAACTAGGTTTTATGAATGAGAAAAAGGAGGGTCTAAGATGGAAGCCGGGACTTCTATCCTCCATTTTATATATTATTCTCAAGTTTTAAAACTACTGATATTGTTCTTCCTTTTAGATGTCTCACCGCAAGCTAAAATGATACTTCCTCTTTCTTAGACAGACTATGAATCTGCTGGCATAGCTAAAATATATAATGACTCTGAGAACGTAGCTAAAATATGCTGATTACAATGACAACAAAACATGTGATATAAAATGATATAATGTGATATAATGTATACGTGTTCTTTTATGATGACTCCAAGATAAAATCCCTTGTGATTTAGAGGAGGAGACATGGTCAATATTGATTGGATAGACGGAAGGCCATGGCCCCTCTTATGTGATTGGAGGGGGAGACATGGCCAACACCCCTTTTAATTATATATAATCTATGTATTGTTTGCTAATAAACTAGAGAATCTGATTGCACTTACAAAATGTGTGAAGTGTGACGTTTCTCTCCGATTCATCGTCAAGCTCTCCCACATATTTGAAACCAGATAAGAGACATTGATGACCTGCCTAAATTGATGACCCTTAATACGCCCCACATAGAAGTTTTCCAGTTGCAGTGACATTATGTGATATTTTATATGACGCTCTGAAAATCTAGAACTCGTCCCGCAGAATCTAAGGGAGAAGACGCGGAGGGAAAATGGAAACAGAACCTGTCCTGGTGGTTAAGGGGTTAACCTGCGGTGCGGATTATAGACACGCAGGATATCGGATTTATACCGCGGATTCGCGGCGCATTTGTTGCAGAATTTCCCCATTAAGTTCAATAAGAAAGTCAAGTTACACAACAAACGCCATTGCTACCAGAATCCTCTGCGGCTCCACCGCGTGTTCACAGCAACGCTGCAGGTTACACACATATAAAAAAGAACGTGTCATGTGACCCCTGCAGCCAATCACAGGCTGGAGAGGTCACTTCATTATAGGGGTCACCTGGACACAGCCGGAAGAGCAGGGACGTGTTGCTATGGTAACGCTCTGAGAGGTGAGGATCGGCCTTGTTGTATTTCTGTAGTAGATATTCGGGAGGATTATACGTCCACCATATGGGGTGAATATTCGGGGTGATTTCCTTGCGTGTTGTGGGTCTTATTCGCTACGTGTGAACATTCCCTTAAACCGCACGGTGGACGACATTAACAAGAAATGTATAAAAGTCAGTGAATAAGTTGTATGTAGCGAATATTGTCATTTCAAAACACGACTCGTCCCACAAAACATCCCACCACTACAAAGACCAGAAATAACTACTTACCCCAAAGAGACCGGCACTGAAGGGGTTAAATCCCGGCTAGGTGTCCAGTGGGCGGGGTCACTCAGTGATTGACAGCTCTCTGTATACACACTCATACAGGGGTGGACATGCTGGGAGTTGTAGTCCTCTGCTCTTATACCTCCTCCTGAAATGTCCTCTGATATCACATAATAACAGTCTGGACATGCTGGGAGTTGTAGTTCTCTCCTCTTATATCTCCTCCCTTTAATTTCCTCTGATATCACATAACATTCTGCACATGCTGGGAGTTGTAGTTCTCTCCCCTTATATCTCCTCCCTGTAATGTCCTCTGATATCACATAACAGTCTGGACATGCTGGGAGTTGTAGTTCTCTCTTATACCTCCTGTAATGTCCTGTGATATAACATAACAACTGTCTGGACATGCTGGGAGTTGTAGTTCTCTCCTCTTATACCTCCTCCTGTAATGTCCTCTGATATCACATAATAACAGTCTGGACATGCTGGGAGTTGTAGTCCCCTCCTCATATACCTCCTCTTGTAATGTCCTCTGATATCACATAATAACAGTCTGGACATGCTGGGAGTTGTAGTTCTCTCCTCTTATACCTCCTCCTGAAATGTCCTCTGATATCACATAATAACAGTCTGGATATGCTGGGAGTTGTAGTTCTCTCTTATATCTCCTCCCTGTAATGTCCTCTGATATCACATAACAGTCTGCACATGCTGGGAGTTGTAGTTCTCTCCCCTTATATCTCCTCCCTGTAATGTCCTCTGATATCACATAACAGTCTGGACATGCTGGGAGTTGTAGTTCTCTCTTATACCTCCTGTAATGTCCTGTGATATCACATAACAACTGTCTGGACATGCTGGGAGTTGTAGTCCTCTCCTCTTATACCTCCCCCTGTAATGTCCTCTGATATCCCATAATAACAGTCTGGACATGCTGGGAGTTGTAGTTCCCTCCTCTTTTACCTCCCCCTGTAATGTCCTCTGATATCCCATAACAACAGTCGACATGCTGGGAGTTGTAGTCCTCTCCTCTAATACCCCCTCCCTGTAATGTCCTCTGATATCACGTAATAACAGCCTGGACATGCTGGGAGTTGTAGTTCTCTACTCTTATACCTCCTCCCTGTAATATCCTCTGATATACCATGATAACACTCTGGAAATGCTGGGAGTTGTAGTTTTCGCCTTTTATACTACTCCCTGTAATGTCCTCTGATATCAAATAACAGTCTGGACATGCTGGGAGTTTTGGTACTCTCCTCTTATACCTCCTCACTGTATATCTACAGGGGGCTGTGTATGGTGCTATCTATAGGGGGAGCTGTGTGGTGGAATCTATAGGGAGGCACTATCTACAAGGGGGGTGTGATACCCAGCGGAGGGGGGGCCCCAGTCAAAAGTTTGCTATGGGGCCCAGTCTTTCCTAGTTACACCCCTGCAGAGAACATTACTGAGAGGAGGTATTATGGGAGAGAACTACAACTCCCAGCATGTCCAGACTTTTATAATGTGATATCAGAGGACATTACAGGGAGGGGTATAAGAGGAGAGGACTACAACTCCCAGCATGTCCAGGCCGTTATTATGTGATATCAGAGGACATTACAGGGAGGAGGTATAAGAGGAGAAAACTACAACTCCCAGCATGTCCAGGCCTTTATTATGTGATATCAGAGGACATTACAGGGAGTAGGTATAAGTGGAGAGAACTACAACTCTCAGCATGTCCAGACTGTTATTATGTGATATCAGAGGACATTACAGGGCGTAGTATAATAGGAGAGAACTACAACTCCCAGGATGTCCAGACTGTTATTATGGAATATCAGAGGATATTACAGGGAGGAGGTATAAGAGGAGAGATCTACAACTCCCAGCATGCTCAGACTGTGATTATGGGATATCAGAGGACATTACAGGGCGGATGTATAAGTGGAGAGAACTACAATTCCCAGCATGTCCAGTCTGTTATTATGAAATATTAGAGGACATGACAGGGAGGAGGTATAGGAGGAGAGATCTACAACTCCCAGCATGTCCAGACTTCTATTATGGTATATCAGAGGACATGACAGGGAGGAGGTTTAAGAGGAGAGAACTACAACTCCCAGCATGTCCAGATTGTTATTATCTAATATCAGAGGCAGTGGCGTAACTACCACTATAGAAGCCGGCACGGGCACCCACCATGGCCGGAGGCTCCGCTAGCAGCCGCTATGGCTGCTACAGCGGGACGCCACTGAACACTACGGCAGAGCAGGGAGGTATCTCCCCGCTCTGCCATTAAACAAAAGACATGTATCCCCTATCCACAGCATAGGGGATACATGTGTGATCGCTGGCATTGATAGGGAGAACGGGGGACCGAAAGTCCCCCGAAGTTCTCCATGACAGACCTCGGACTTCCGGCGTCTGCGCAGTTCAATAAAAATGAAAGGAGCGCTGGCCACGCATGCGCACAAGCACGACCGGTGCGCAAGTAATATTTATGGAGCTGCAGACAGACCCCGGAATACCGAGGTTTATCATGGAGGACTTCGGAGAGAACTTCTCCTTATCGCTGGGCATCCCAGCGATCACACATGTATCCCCTATCCACAGGGGATGCATGTCTTTTGTAGGAACAACCCCTTCAGTGGCGTCGCGCTGTAGCAGCCATAGGCCGTTACGGCAGCTATAGCGGTAGTTACGCCACTGGTTCTCTGATATCCCATAAGTCTGGACATGCTGGGAGTTGTAGCCCTCTCCTCTTATACCTCCTCCCTGTAATGTCCTCTGATATCAGATTATAAAAGCCTGGACATGCTGGGAGTTGTAGTTCTCTCCTCTTATACCTCCTCACTGTAATGTCCTCTGATATCCCATAATAACAGTCTGGACATGCTGGGAGTTGTAGTTTTCTCCTCTTATATCTCCTCCCTGTAATGTCCTCTGATTTCACATAATAACAGCCTGGACGTGCTGTGAGTTGTAGTTCTCTCCTCTTATAGCTCCTCTTGTCTTGTCCTCCGATATCCCATAATAACAGCCTGAAAATGCTGGGAGTTGTAGTTCTCTCCTCTTATACCTCCTCCTGTTATGTCCTCTGATATCCCATAATAACAGCCTGGAAATGCTGGGGGTTGTAGTCCTCTACTCTTATACCTCCTCCCTGTAATGTCCTCTAATATTACATAATAACAGTCTGGACATGCTGGCAGTTGTTGTTCTCTACTTTGAGGTGGAATTACAGTTGAAGTTCTGAGACTTGTGTAACTTTCTGTCTGATCTTTGTTCCTCTTTCCCGGAAATGGACGACCACAAACTCTGAGCACACGACTAATCTACACGGTCGAGTCCCATTATTATGAACTGAACAGCAGCAGCGAATATCCTAAGTAACCGGCGTGTGCAGCACGGACAGCAGCGAGACGGGCGGGGAGTGACTCAGGTATGTGGAGCCATTACAGGGAGGAGTATAAGAGGAGAAAACTACAACTCCCAGCATGTCCAGGCCGTTATTATGTGATATCAGAGGACATTACAGGGAGTAGGTATAAGTGGAGAGAACTCCAACTCTCAGCATGTCCAGACTGTTATTATGTGATATCAGAGGACATTACAGGGAGTGGGTATAAGTGGCGAGAACTACAACTCCCAGCATGTCCAGGCTGTTATTATGTGATATCAGAGGACATTACAGGGAGTGGGTATAAGTGGCGAGAACTACAACTCCCAGCATGTCCAGGCTGTTATTATGTGATATCAGAGGACATTACAGGGCGTAGTATAATAGGAGAGAACTACAACTCCCAGGATGTCCAGACTGTTATTATGGAATATCAGAGTATATTACAGGAAGGAGGTATAAGAGGAGAGAACTACAACTCTCAGCATGCCCAGACTTCTATTATGGGATATCAGAGGTCATTACAGGGCGGATGCATAAGTGGAGAGAACTACAATTCCCAGCATGTCCAGTCTGTTATTATGAAATATTAGAGAACATGACAAGGAGGAGGTATATGAGGAGAGATCTACAACTCCCAGCATGTCCAGACTTCTATTATGGTATATCAGAGGACATGACAGGGAGGAGGTTTAAGAGGAGAGAACTACAACTCCCAGCATGTCCAGACTGTTATTATGTAATATCAGAGGCAGTGGCGTAACTACCGCTATAGCAGCCGTAGCGGCTGCTACGGGGCCCGCGGCATGAGGGGGCCCATGTCGCCCGCCGGCACGGGCCCCCACCATGGCCGGAGGCTCCGCTAGCAGCCGCTATGGCTACTACAGCGGGACGCCACTGAACACTACGGCAGAGCAGGGAGGTATCTCCCCGCTCTGCCATTAAACAAAAGATATGTATCCCCTCTCCACAGGATCTCCACAGGATAGGGGATACATGTGTGATCGCTGGCATTGATAGGGAGAACGGGGGACTGAAAGCCCCCTTAAGTTCTCCATCACAAACCTCAGACTTCCGGGGTCTGTGTCGGCAGCTCCGTAGAAATGAATGGAGCACCAATCGCGCTTGTGCGCATGCGTGACCAGCGCTCCTTTCATTTTTATTGAGCTGCGCAGACGCCGGAAGTCAGAGGTTAGTGATGGAGAACTTCAGGGGACTTTCAGTCCCCTGTTCTCCATATCAATGCCAGCGATCACACATCTTGTGGATAGGGGATACATGTCTTTTGTCTTCTCACACTGTAGGTTGCATTTTTTTGGGGGGTTGTGTACGCTGTATGGCGATCCCTACAGGGGGGGCTGTATGGCGTTCCCTACAGGGGGGGCTGTATAGCGTTCCCTACAGGGGGGGCTGTATGGCATTCCCTACAGGAGGGCTGTATAGCGTTCCCTACAGGGGGGGCTGTATGGCATTCCCTAGAGGGGGACTGTATGGCATTCCCTACAGGGGGGGGGCTGTATGGCATTCCCTACAGGGGGGGCTGTAAGGCGTTCCCTACAGGGGTGGGCTGTATGGCGTTCCCTGTAGATAACGCCATACAGTCCCCCTGTAGATAACGCCATACAGCCCCCTCTGTAGAGAACGCCACACAGCCCCCCCTGTGGATAGCGCCATACAGCCCCCTGTAGATAACGCCATACAGCCCCCCTGTAGATAGCGCCATACAGCCCCCCTGTAGATAACGCCATACAGCCCCCCTGTAGAAAGCGCCATACATCCCTCTGTAGATAACGCCATACAGCCCCCTCTGTAGATAGCGCCATACACCCCCTCTGTAGATAGCGCCATACAGCCCCATCTGTAGAGAATGCCATACAGCCCCCTCTGTAGAGAACGCCACACAGCCCCCCCTGTGGATAGCGCTATACAGCCCCCCTGTAGATAGCGCCATACAGCCTCCCTGTAGATAGGGCCATACAGCCCCCCTGTAGATAGCGCCATACAGCCCCCCTGTAGATAACGCCA
Source organism: Rhinoderma darwinii (assembly GCF_050947455.1). Taxonomy (NCBI): domain Eukaryota; kingdom Metazoa; phylum Chordata; class Amphibia; order Anura; family Rhinodermatidae; genus Rhinoderma; species Rhinoderma darwinii. The sequence continues at coordinate 651,245,437 of NC_134687.1, read as the reverse complement.
TACAGCCCCCCTGTAGATAGCGCCATACAGCCCCCTCTGTAGATAACGCCATACAGCCCCCCTGTAGATAGCGCCATACAGCCCCCTCTGTAGATAACGCCATACAGCCCCCTCTGTAGATAACACCAAACAGCCCCCTCTGTAGATAACACCATACAGTCCCCCAGTGGATAGCACCATACATCCCCCCTGTAGATAACGCCATACAGCCCTCTGTAGATAATGCCATACAGCCCCCTCTGTAGATAGCGCCATAGAGCCCCCTCTGTAGATAGCGCCATACAGCCCCCTCTGTAGATAGCGCCATACAGCCCCCTCTGTAGATAACGCCATACAGCCCGCTCTGTAGATAGCGCCATACAGCCGCCCTGTAGATAGCGCCATACAGCCCCCCTGTAGATAGCGCCATACAGCCCCCTGTAGATAGCGCCATACAGCCCCCTCTGTAGATAGCGCCATACAGCCCCCTGTAGATAGCGCCATACAGCCCCCCTGTAGATAGCGCCATACAGCCCCCCTGCAGATAGCGCCATACAGCCCCCACTGTAGATAACGCCATACAGCCCCCTCTGTAGATAGCGCCATACAGCCCCCTCTGTAGAGAACGCCATACAGCCCCCCTGTAGAGAACGAAAAACTGCCCCCCTGTAGATAGCGCCATACAGCCCCCACTGTAGATAGCGTCATACAGCCCCCTCTGTAGATAGCGCCATAAAGCCCCCTCTGTAGATAACGCCATACAGCCCCCTCTGTAGATAGCGCCATACAGCCCCCCTGTAGATAGTGCCATACAGCCCCCTCTGTAGATAACGCCATACAGCCCCCTCTGTAGATAGCGCCATACAGCCCCCTCTGTAGATAGCGCCATACAGCCCCCTCTGTAGATAACGCCATACAGCCCCCTTTGTAGATAGCGCCATACAGCCCCCTCTGTGGAGAACGCCAGACAGCCCCCTGTAGAGAATGCCATAAAGCCCCCCTGTAGATAGCGCCATTACAGCCCCCACTGTAGAGAATGCTATACAGCCCCCTCTGTAGATAGCGCCATACAGCCCCTTCTGTAGATAGCGCCATACAGCCCCCTCTAGAGATAGTGCCATACAGCCCCCCTGTAGATAGCGGAATACAGCCCCCTCTGTAGATAACGCCATACAGCCCCCCTGTAGATAGCTCCATACAGCCCCCTCTGTAGATAACGCCATACAGCCCGCTCTGTAGATAACGCCATACAGCCCCCTCTGTAGATAGCGACCATACAGCCCCCCTGTAGATAGCGCCATACAGCCCCCTGTAGATAGCGCCATACAGCCCCCCTGTAGATAGCGCCATACAGCCCCCTCTGTAGATAGCGCCATACAGCCCACCTGTAGATCGCGCCATACAGCCCCCTCTGTAGATAACGCCATACAGCCCCCTGTAGATAACGCCATACAGCCCCCTCTGTAGATAGTGCCATACAGCCCCCTCTGTAGAGAACACCATACAGCCCCTCCTGTAGATAACGCCATACAGCCCCCTTTGTAGATAGTGCCATACAGCCCCCTCTGTAGAGAATGCCATACAGCCCCCTCTGTAGAGAATGCCATACAGCCCCCTTTGTAGATATCTACAGAGGGGTCTGTATGGCGTTATCTACAGGGGGGACTGTATGGCGCTATCTACAGAGGGGGCTGTATGGCGTTATCTACAGGGGGGACTGTATGGCGCTATCTACAGAGGGGGCTGTATGGCGTTATCTACAGGGGGGGGGCTGTAAAAAAGGTACTATCTACAAGGGGGAGGGGTTGTGTGACACCCAGGGGAGGGGGGGCCCCAGTCAAAAGTTTGCTATGGGGCCCAGTCTTTCCTAGTTACACCCCTGATCAGAGGACATAACAGGGAGGGGTATATAAGAGGAGAGAACTACAACTCCCAGCATGTCCAGACTGTTATTATGGGATATCAGAGGACATTACAGGGAGTAGGTATAAGTGAAGAGAACTACAACTCCCAGCATGTCCAGGCAGTTAGTATGGGTTATATGAGGACATTACAGGGATGAGGTATTAGAGGAGAGAACAACAACTCCCAGCATGTCCAGACTGTTATTATGGGATAAAAGAGGACATTACATGGAGAAGGTATAAGAAGAGAGAACTACAACTCCCAACATGTCCAGGCTGTTATCCAGACTGAAATCATCACTTCTCCACATGGCACAGAAGCCCCGCCCCCTCATGTCATGTGATCATTATCACAGGTCCTTTAGCGATTGCAGCATAAGGCCGGATTCACACGAGCGTGTTCAGTCCGTAATATACGGTCCGTATGTCGGCAGTATTTCCCAGACTGAGCACACTGCAGGGAGTGGGGCTCTTATCGCCATTATTATCTATGACGCTAGGAGTCGCTGCCTCGCTGCGGGAAAACTGTCCCGTACTGAAAACATGTTTTCAGTACGGGACAGTAGTTCCGCGGAGAGGCAGGGACTCCTAGCGTCATAGATAATAATCATGCTAGGAGCCCGGCTCCCTGCACTGTGTTCGGTCCGGGAAATGCGGCTGACCTGCGGACCGTATATCACGGACTGAACACGCTCGAGTGAATCCGGCCTAAGAGGTAGAGAGCAGCGCTTGTCGGGTGTTCTCTCTATTATGAGTGTGTATACAGAGAGCTATCAATCATTGAGTGATCCCGCCCACTGAACTCCTAAACCCAGACTGAGGAGGGATTTAACCCCTTAACAACCAGGCCATTTTTAGTTTTAGTTTTTCCCTCTCCTTCTCAGTGCTATAACTTTTTTATTTTTCCGTCGATGGAGCGGAGTGAGGGATTATATTTTGTGGGACGAGCTAAAGTTTTTGACAACTTTTTACTACCTTTTTAATTTAATTTAATTTTTAGAGCAACCAATAAACAGCAATTGTAGCGTTTTTTAATACTGTGTTCACCGTGCAAGTAAATAATGTTATATTGTAATTATTCAAACTGTTGCGGAAGTCATTGCTCAAATTATATTAAACTGAAATTTATACGAGTGTTCAAACCGACACTCATTAAAGGAGATTTATCCAGATCCAGATCATAGATTATATCGATCTATTGGAGAGAAGTAAGAGACACAGACATTGCTTGTACCGTATGCTCAAAAATACTCCTCTGAGGGTTATTTCCAAAACCAATTAGGGTATGTTCACACGCACTGTTTTCAGACGTAATTCGGGCGTTTTTACGCCTGAAAAAACTGCTCCATTACGCTTACAAACATCTGCCCATTGCTTGCAATGGGTTTTACGGTGTTCTGTTCCCACGAGGTGTAAATTTACGTGCCGCTGTCAAAAGACGGCACGTAAAAAGACGCCCACGTCAAAGAAGTGCATGTCACTTCTTGGGACATTTTTGGAGCCGTTTTTCATCAACTCTATTAAAAAACAGCTCCAATAACGTCCGCAAAATACGCCGCAAAAAACGCGAGTTGTTAAAAAATGTCTGAAAATCAGGAGCTTTTTTCAGGCTAAAACAGCTCCGTGATTTCAGACATATTTTGCTACTGCGTGTGAACATACCCTTACAATAATATCATTCAAAAGGGGTGTAGGCTTGAGGTTAACAAATCAGAGGCAATGTGACAATAACTCTGATTCAGACAATAGTATACCATGAGAATATTTCATATTGAGTCAATCACAGACATACTGTCACGAAGCGGGGTGTGAACCCACTGGGCCATACCGCGTAACGGGATGGCAGCTGGCCAAACAGGTAAGGCACTAAGTTCAATAGTTTAGTGAGGATACCTGAGGCAACGTAGACAGTAGCGAGGCAGGCACATCCAGGACCAGGCGGCGGGAAGACGTCAGGTGAGGCGTAGCAAAACAAGCGTAGACTGCAGCACAGCACGGCAACAGCACGGCACTAGAACAGGATAGCACGGAAACCATGATCTGATTTAGACCTCGGTAGTCAATGCAAGGTCGTAGCGATCCATCTTTTTTTCAAACAAAGAAGAACCTCACTCTGGCCGGTGATGAGGATATACGAATGAAACCCCTCTCCAGGTTCTTCTTAATGTAGGCCGACATGGACTAGGTCTCTGGCAAGGAGGGAGGGTACACTCTACCACGAGGAGGAGACGATTCAGGAACCAGGTCGACCGGACAATCATATGCCCGGTGTGGCGGCAAGGTCTCAGCCTCCTTTTTATTGAAGACATCGGAGAACATGGAGAAACAAGAAGGCAACCCTGTCAATGGCTGAAGAGGAGCAGGCTGTGGCGACTGGATATGGCCCAGACAGCAGTAAAGACTCTTCGGGCCCCACTAGAGAACCTCTCCAGAGTTCCAATCCAGGACGGGGGCGTGCAGACGGAGCCAAGGCAAACTTAGCAGCATGGGGTTGACGGCCTTGGACAGGACGAACAGGGAGATGAGCTCAGCATGAAGAGCTCCCACTTGGAGTCTCAACGGCTTGGTTACGGACACAACTGGGTGAGGCAATGGCAGTCCATCCACCGATGCAATGATCAACGGCCTTTCAAGCAGGATAGTAGGCAACTGAAGAAGATCCACAAGGTCTTGGCAGATGAAGTTGGCTGCAGAGCCAGAGTCCAGGTAGGCAGAGACCGGATGGGGCCTCTCGCCAGCTATAATGGTTACGGGAATGAATAGTTTGGAAGAGAGTTCCCGATTCAATGTGTTGATGCCCAGGGTTGTCTCTCCAACCAAACCTAGGCGCTGGGGCCCTCTGAGGGCACAGACACACAACATGGCCAGCGAGGCCACAATATAAACAAAGTCCAGAGGTGCGCCTGTGCTGTTTCTCCTGGACCGATAATTTTAATTGGTCTACTTGCATCAGGACCTCGGGCAAAGGGATAGCACCAAGCAAGAGGGGTTGCTGGAAGTTGGGCGCCAGTCTAGGGCGCCGTCGCTCCTGACGAACCTTGTGAGATCTCTCCCTCAGCCTTATGTCTACCCGAGTGGCAAGCAGAATCAAGTCGTCCAAGGCAGAAGGCAGGTCTCGAGCGGCCAGTTCGTCCTTGATCTCGGACGACAGGCCATGCCAAAAGGATGCCACCAAGGCCTCATTGTTCCAGGATAGCTCTCCTGCCAGAGTCCGGAACTGGATCGTATATTTGCCCACGGAGGTGTCCTCTTGGCGAAAGTTGAAGATGGCAGTGGCTGCCGACGAGATTCGCCCTGGCTCCTCGAAAACAGTCCGGAATATTCGCACGAACCCCTGGAAATCTTGGGTCTCGGGTCCCTGACATTCCCAGATAGGATTAGCCCATGCCAGGGCCTTGCCAGTCAGGAGGGTTATGATGAATGTGATCTTGGCTACGTCTGACGGAAATGCTCCTGAGTGCAGGCTAAAATGAATGTGGCATTGGTTCAGAAACCCCCGACATGCACTGACGTTTCCATCGAACCGAGAGGGCAATGGCAGCAAGAACTGAGGATCCGGACCGGAACTGCAAGGAGGAGTAACAGGAGGATTGGTTTGAGGAGCTTGCATAGAGGCAGGAAGAGAAGCAACTAGCATCCCTAGCTGCTGCGCCATAGAGTCCACTGCCACAAGGAGTTGATCCTGCCTAGCTCGGAGATCCAGCAGGTCCGCCTGCATGGCTTGGGAGGGTGACATCCCTTTGAATTGACCAGCGGAGTCCATGGCCAGAGCGTACTGTCACGAAGCGGGGTGTGGACCCACTGGGTCATACCGCATAGCGGGATGGCAGCTGGCCAAACAGGTAAGGTACAGAGTTCAATAGTTCAGTGAGGCATCGTAGACAGTAGCGAGGCAGGCACTTCCAGGACCAGGCGGCAGAAAGACATCAGGTGAGGCATAGCAAAACAATCGTAGACTGCCGCACAGCACGGCAACAGCACAGCACGGCACTAGAACAGGATAGCACGGAAACAGGATACGGGATACAGGAACAAGGTACACTGGGAAACTGGAAGACACTGGGAGACCATTAGCACGACAAACTATGGGTAACAAACAACGCTCTGGCAAAGAGCAAGAGGACAGAGCCCATTTTATAGCCTAGGGCATCCTGGGCTAAATTGCAGACTTCCTGCAAAATGCGCGCACTGGCCCTTTAAGACCGCGAACACGTGCGCCCTCCGGAGACTGTCTCGATGTCCGGAAGTGAGTGCCGGTGCCTCACAGGAGGACGACGCTGCACACAGGTAAGATGTCCATGGCCGTCGAAGTTTAAGTCAGAACGACGGGACGTGGCCATAGACGTTACGCATACAATACATTTCAAATACAAAACTATAATTCTTCATTAGATGTTGACGTCAGGTTTGCAGCTGGAATTTTTATCTTGGCAAAAATACACTAGCTTGTTCTTCTAAATGGGAGAATTAGGCTGGGTTCACACAACCTATTTTCAGGCGTAAACGAGGCGTATTATGCCTTGATTTACGCCTGAAAATACGGCTCCAATACATCGGCAAACATCTGCCCATTCATTTGAATGGGTTTGCCGACGTACTGTGCCGACGACCTGTAATTTACGCGTCGTCGTTTGACAGCTGTCAAATGACGACGCGTAAAATGACTGCCTCGTCAAAGAAGTGCAGGACACTTCTTTGGACGTAATTTGAGCCGTTTTTCATTGAATTCAATGAAGAACAGCTCTAAATTATGTCCGTCAATGACGCCTCGCAAAATGCGAGGACGAGCAATTACGTCTGAAATTATGGAGCTGTTTTCTCCTGAAAACAGCTCCGTAATTTCAGACGTAAATGCAGTTTACGTGTGCACATACCCTTATATTCACATACATATGTCAATGCTGGGATAAAGACAAATAGTTGCAAATGTGATAACTTTATGTCTGGGCGTTGAGCCAGACTGCTAATTGCTAGCTATGTGAAGGTTATGCAAAGAACATTCAAAGATTACATATTTCTAAAATAGAAGGGGGGAGAAGGTCATTACAGGTGGAATAGATTCCAGAATCCTACTTGATAATTCCCAATGTAATTTAATACAGAGGATATAAGAAAATTGACCATCGATTACAAACCCCCCTTTTTCTCATATTAACCCCTTCCCTCTTTAGCCACTTTTGACCTTCCTGACCGAGCCTCATTTTTCAAATCTGACATGTGTCACTTTATGTAGTAATAACTCTGGAATGCTTTCACCTATCCAAGCGATTCTGAGACTGTTTTCTCGTGACACATTGGACTTTAAGTTACTGGCAAAATTTGCTCGATATGTTCAGTATTTAATTGTGAAAAACACCAAAATGTAGCGAAAAATTGCAAAAATTTGCATTTTTCTCAATTTAAATGTATCTGCTTGTAAGACAGGCAGTTATACCACACAAAATTGTTGCTAATTAACATCCCCCATATGTCTACTTTAGATTGGCATTGTTTTTTGAACATCCTTTTATTTTTCTATGACATCACAAGGCTTAGAACTTTAGCAGCAATTTCTCACATTTTCAAGAAAATTTCAAAAGGCCATTTTTACAGGGGGCCAGTTCAGTTGTGAAGTGACTTTGAGGGCCTTATATATTAGAAACCCCCAAAAAGTCACCCCATTTTAAAAAATTCACCCCTCAAAGTATTCAAAACAGCATTTAGAAAATGTCTTAACCCTTTACACATTTCACAGGAATGAAAGCAAAGTAGAGGTGAAATTTACAAATTTCATATTTTTTTGCAAAAATAAATTTTTAATACAATTTTTTTTATAACACAGAAGGTTTTACCAGAGAAATGCAACTCAATATTTGTTGCCCAGTTTCTGCAGTTTTAAGAAATATCCCACATGTGGCCGTAGCGTACTACTGGACTGAAGCACAGACCTCAGAAGCAAAGGAACACCTAGAGGATTTTGGGGCCTTATTTTTGTTAGAATAAATTTTAGGCACCATGTCAGGTTTGAAGGCCTCTTGCGGTGCCAAAACAGTCAAAATCCCCCAAAAGTGACCCCATCTGGGAAACTACACACCTCAAGGAAATTATCTAGGGGTACAGTGAGCATTTTGACCGCACAGGTTTTTTACAGAAATTATTGGAAGTAGGACGTGAAAATTAAAATCGACATTTTTTCAAAGAAAATGTAGGTTTGGCGATTTTTTTTCTTATTTCCACAAGGACTAAAGGAGAAAAAGCACCGCAAAATTTGTAAAGCAAGTTCTCCCCAGTAAAACAATATCCAACATGTGGTCATAGACGGCTGTTTGGAGACACGGCAGCTATTTGGCTTTTGGAGCTCAAATTTAGCAGGAATGGTTTGCGGAGGCCTTGTCACATTTACAAAGCCCCTGAGGGGACAAAACAGTGGAAACCCCCCACAAGTGACCCCATTTCGGAAACTATACCCATTGAGGAAATTATCTAGGGGTATAGTGAGTGTTTTGACACCACAGGTTTTTTGCATAAATTATTGGAAGTAGGCCCTGAAAATTACAATCTAAATTTTTTCAAAGAAAATGTAGGTTTAGCTAATTTTTTCTCATTTCCACAAAGACTGAAGGAGAAAAAGCACTGCAAAATTTGTAAAGCAATTTCTCCCGAGTAAAACAATATCCCACATGTGGTAATAAACGGTTGTTTGGAGACGGCGTGGCTGAGAAGGGAAAGAGCGCTATTTGGCTTTTGGAGCTCAAGTTTAGCAGGAATGGTTTGCGGAGGCCATGTCACATTTACAAAGCCCCTGAGGGGACAAAACAGTGGAAACCCCCCACAAGTGACCCCATTTTGGAAACTACACCCATTGAGGAAATTATCTAGGGGTATAGTGAGTGTTTTGACACCACAGGTTTTTTGCATAAATTATTGGAAGTAGGCCCTGAAAATTACAATCTAAATTTTTTCAAAGAAAATGTAGGTTTAGCTAATTTTTTCTCATTTCCACAAAGACTGAAGGAGAAAAAGCACTGCAAAATTTGTAAAGCAATTTCTCCCGAGTAAAACAATACCCCACATGTGGTAATAAACGGTTGTTTGGACACAAGGCAGGGCTTCGAAGGGATGGAGTGCCATTTGGCTTTTGGAGATCACATTTAGCAGGAATGGTTTGCGGTGGCCATGTCACATTTACGAAGTCCCTGAGGAGACAAAACAGTGGAAACCCCCCACAAGTGACCCCATTTTGGAGACTACACCCATTGAGGAAATTATCTAGGGGTATAGTGAGCAATTTGACCCCACAGTTTTTTTGCAGAAATTATTGGAAGTAGGCCCTGAAAATAAAGATCTACATTTTTTCAAAGAAAATGTAGGTTTAGCTTATTTTTTCTCATTTCCACAAGGACTGAAGGAGAAAAAGCACCACAAAATTTGTAAAGCAATTTCTCCCGAGTAAAACAATGCCCCACATGTGGTAATAAACGGCTGTTTGGAGACACGGCTTGGCTTAGAAGGGAAAGAGCGCTATTTGGCTTTTGGAGATCACAATGAGCAGGAATGGTTTGCGGAGGCCATGTCACATTTGCAAAGCCCCTGAGGGGAAAAAACAATGAAAACGCCCAAAAAGTTACACCATTTAGGAAACTACACCTCTTGAGGAATTCATCTAGGGGCGTAGTGAGCATTTTGACCCCACAGATGTTTCATAGAATTTATTAGAATTGGGCAGTGAAAATAAAAACAATCCTTTTTCTTCAATAAGACATAGCTTTAGCTCAAATTTTTTCATTTTCGCAACAAATAAAAGAAAAAAGGAACCCAACATTTGTAAAGCAATTTCTCCCGAGTACAGCAATACCCCATATGTGGTCGTAAACTGCTGTTTGGGCACACGGCAGGGCTCAGAATGGAAGGACCACCATTTGGAGTGCAGATGTTGCTGGATTGGTTTCTGGGCGCCTGTGGGCCCAAAACAGTGGAAACCCCCCAGAAGTGACCCAATTTTGGAAACTACACCCCTCAATGCATTTACCTAGGGGTGTAGTGAGCATGTTAACCCTGCAGGTGTTTTGTAGAAATTAGTGTGAACTCGATGTTGCAGAGTGAAAATTAGATTTTTTCCACAGATAGCCTTGAAAAAAGACGACTAAGGGGGGACATGATTAACTTATATAAATATATTAATGGCACATACAAAAAATATGGTGAAATCCTGTTCCTTGTAAAACCCCCTCAAAAAACAAGGGGGCACTCCCTCCGTCTGCAGAAAAAAAGGTTCAAGCTGCAGAGGCGACAAGGCTTATTTACTGTGAGAACTGTGAATCTATGGAATAGCCTACCGCAGGAGCTGGTCACAGCAGGGACAGTAGATGGCTTTAAAAAAGGGTTAGATAATTTCCTAGAACAAAAAAAATATTAACTGCTATGTGTAGAAATTTTTCCTTCCCTTTTCCCGTCTCTTGGTTGAACTTGATGGACATGTGTCTTTTTTCAGCCGTACTAACTATGTAACTATGTAACTATGTAAATATGTGGACAATATGTGGTGACCAGCTTGTGCCACCATAACAAGACAGCTCTCTAATTATTATGCTGGGTTTCCTGGTTTTAGAAACACCCTACATGTTGCCCTAATCTCTTGCCTGGACAGTCGACCAGGCTCAGGAGTGAAAGCGTACCATGTAAAATTGAGGCCTAATTTGGCGATTTACAAAGTATTGGTTCACAACTGCAGAGGCTCATATGTGAAATAATAAAATTAAACCCCTGAGAAAAGGCCCCATTTGGAAACTGCACCCCTCAAGGCATTTATTAAGGGGTGTAGTGAGCATTTTCACCCCACAGGTCTTTTCCATAAATGAATTCGCTGTGGATGGTGCAAATTAAAAATTTATATTTTTCCCTAGATATGCCATTTAAGTGGCAAATATGTCGTGCCCAGCTTATGCCACTGGAGACACACACCCCAAAAATTGCTAAAAGGGTTCTCCCGGGTATGACGGTGCCATATATGTGGAAGGAAACTGCTGTTTGGGGACGCTGTAGGGTTCAGATGGGAGGAAACGCCATTTGGCTTTTGGAGCGTGGATTTTGCTTGGTAAGTAGTTTTGTTTGGAGTCTTACTGGTGTTTCCGTTTATAATGTAGGGCATATGTAAGCCGGGCGGAGTATATAAGGGGCATAGTCAGGTGGTATAATAATGGGGTAAGAAAAAACAATAAAATGATGCATAGATGTGTGTTACGCTGTGAGGCAATCCTTTCTGCACAGGCCGGTGTCGCACTGAGATATGGCGTCCTTTCTTATCCCCCTTTTGGTCCACACTCCCCGCCTTTACAGTTTGGGGAATTTTGCTGGGAAAGTGTTGTCCTGGTATAATACGGGCACCGTCGCTTCCAGCGGATATGTTTAGGCCCTCCCTTTCCTGGTTCCCTAATTTTAGGTCCTTGATAAATCTCCTCTTCAAACAGAAGAAATGTTCCCCTCGGGCACAACTGCATATTTTTTTATTTCCTGACTTATTGGAGCCATAACTAATTTTATTTTTCATAGACGTAGCGGTATGAGGGCTGGTTTGTTGCGGGACGAGCTGTAGTTATTATTGGTACCATTTTGGGGTACATGCAACTTTTTGATCACCTTTTATCCTATTTTTTGGGATGCCAGGTAAACAAAAAAACGCAATTCTGGCACAGCTTTTTTCATTTTTTTTTATACAGCGTTCACCATGCGTTATAAATTACATTTTAACTTTATTCTGCAGGTCCGTACGATTCCGGCGATACCGAATTTATAGCACTTTTTTTATGTTTTACAACTTTTTGCACAATAAAATTACTTTTGTAAAAAGAATGCATTTTTTCTGTCGCCAAGTTGTGAGAAACATAACTTTTCAATTTTTTTGTCGACGGAGGTGTATGAGGGCTTGTTTTTTGCGGGACGAGCTATTGTTTTATAGGTATCATTTTGAATATGTGCGACTTTTTGATCACTTTTTATTCTAATATTTGTAGGGCAAAGTGACCAAAAAGCAGAAACTCTGGTAAAGTTTTTTACGTTTTTTTTTTATGCTGTTCACCGAGTGCAATAAATAATATAATATTTTGATACCTCAGGTCGTTACGGTCGCGGCGATACCAAATACATATGGTTTATTATTATTTTTCAATAATAAAGGACTTGATAAGAGTAAAAGGGGGATTGTGTTTTATTTGATTACTTGAAACTTTTATTGTTTTCAAACTTTTATTTTTTGCAATTTTTTTTACACTTTTTTATACTTTTTTTACACTTTTTCTCAAGTCCCACTAGGGGACTTGAAGGTCCAATGGTCAGATTTTTTTTTTTCTAATACATTGCACTACCTATGTAGTCCGCTGATGACGCCGGATCAGCTCCTGACCAGGCGCCATCTAGCCGGCAGCTACGGAAGCCGATCAGGCTCCGCCGCCGGGCGGATCTTGATCGGCTTCGGTGCTAGGCAGACCGGGAGGCCAGTATTAGGCCTCCGGTTGCCATTGCAGCCACCGGAACCCCGGCAATTTCATTGCTGGGGTTCCGATGAGCTGCAAACACCTTAAGTGCAGCGATCGCGTTTGAGCGCTGCACTTAAGGGGTTAATGGCGGGGATCTAAGCTAATTTCGGTCCCCGCCGCTACAGCCGGATGTCAGCTGTAAGATACAGCTGAGATCCGGTGATGATGGCACCGGCTCAGCTTCTGAGCCGGTCCCAAACATTCGGCGTATGGGTACGGCAAGATGCGGGAAGTCAATGCTTTCCATGACGTACCCATACGGCAAATGTCGGGAAGGGGTTAAATTACAGAGATTATATAGTATGATTATAAACCTCAATCAATATAATCAATAGGGCCACAACTAATAATATAATGCCATCAACAATCTCATGTATTTCCCCTCAGGTTTGGGTTTTGGGTCTCTGCAGTGATACCTGTTATGTTTATCATTTTGTTTTTCACGTTACTTTAGAGAAAAAATGAGGAAAGTTTTTATTTACATTTTTTTTATATTTTTTTGTACACAACTATATGCCATGTTAAATACTTTTGTGTGTCAAAAAAGACAAAAGTATTGTAGGTATGATCCATTTATTGGCTAACCAATATACAATTTTTTACTGTACTTTGTACATAGCTAAAAATACAATTTTTAACTAATTTCTAAAAATCATATTACTCCCCTGGGGATGATTAGATGATTAGATCGATGGTACAGTACACTGTAATTAGGGCTGGGCGATTAATCAAATTCATTTGATTAATTTGCCCGCAATGGTTTTAGATGATTCTGTTTTTTAGCAGAATCGTTAAATCGATTCTTTATTGCCGCTGTGCTGCAGGAGAAAGCTCCGCCTCGCCACTGCCTGATCTGTCCCGTCTGACAAGCTGCGCCCTGCTCTGTGCCTGCTTCCCCACGGAACTTCTGTTCTGTACTGAACAGCAGTTTTATGGGGAAGCAGAGACTCCTGGTATAGAGCCACACCGACCTGTAGATACCACTGCGCCTGTAGATCGCACCACCACCCCCTTTGCAGATTGCACCACCACCCCGCATTGCAAATCTCACCAACACCACCCCTTGCACCCAAGTGGGTGTTGTAAAGAAGTGTATGAGGCTGACCAATCAGTGACCAATCAGTGTGATACACTTCTCATTGTTCCAGCCCAGCTTCTTTCACTGCCCAATCACACTGTCCTGTGGATTATGCTGGGCTGGAACAATGAGAAGTGTATGAGGCTGATTGATCACTGATTGGTCAGCCTCATACACTTCTTTACAACACCCACTTGGTCAAAAGTAAAAACGCACCCAGTTGAGAATAAAGAAAATAAATCGAAAATTGCTCATAACTTGCTCAAAAATGATCGTTTTTCAAAATAAAAACCACTGCTGTTATCTACATTACAGCGCCGATCAGATTATGTAGGAGATAGAGCATTTATAATCTGGTGACAGAGCCTCTTTAATGTTGTACAACCGACATATTGAACCTGACATTGTAGAGAGCGGATGAGATGAATGACGTGATGTCTTATAATCTATATCTATCTTACTAGTGGCACCCCCCCCCCCCTTATCTGTTCAAGGCAAAGAACTATTTGTAGCTTTGTTATAATTCCAGGATCGGCTTTATATGACCACGATGGAAATAATCTTCAGTCGTGAGACAAGTATGACTCCGTATTTCACTCTCACATAAACTCGGGGGAGACGTTGTCCTCGTGTTGGGGTCTCTCTGGAATAACTCTTACACCAGCCCGAATAATGTCATCCAGTCCTGACCGCAAATGGGAAAACACTTTACAATAATATTTCCGAACTCCTTAAACTTCATGCTGAAAGAAGTCGTAAAATATCATCATTTATAAGTCCGGACATTATTTTTGGGATGATAACAATTATTTAAAAAAAATCCATAATAAAACATTTTGTAAGGTGAAGTATTTTTGTTTTTTTCTGTTCATAATTGAAATTGACAACTCCATCATTACTCCACAATCTTGAGGTGAGGATGATCTAACAGAGGAGCCCCCTCCCAAATACTTAGGTGACAAGAGATCACACCGCATGTCCCCTTTATATATAATGTGACCTCAGCTGCTGCAGAAGCTCACAGTTCATATAAAACACTGACTGCATAGTGTACACCACGTCTTGTGAGATGTCAGCAATGTCTCCCCAGTATCCACCATGTGTCAGGGTGTCAGGTCTTCATTGTCTGGGGGGGAAATGTATTTATTTAATTCTTCTCATCTGAGAGATATGCCATAAATGTCCCCGACCCGCCTGGTGAGGTGATGACTGCATCCAGGTGGAAAATGAATGGAGAGGTGACCACACTTGAGCACTACTCTCTCCATTCACTTGTATAGGAGTTACAGAAACAGCCGAGCACGGCCAGAGGTGGAGCCGCATCTATCAGACATTTCTGGCATATCCTGGGGAGAAATGTCCATGTTGGGAATACCCATTTATTCCATGTGGTGACGGCTCTGAGAAGATATTTCTCTCAGTGATCAATAAGTGAGGTTCTGTATGTCACACATGATGTTGTCCCCTGTATGATTTCCATCTTCTCCTTTCTTCATAAAGACGTCTGCAGTACTAGATCCTCCAGTTCCTCCAGTTTTCTCATCTTCTCCTTCACAACGTTCCTTCTCCTGAATGACACAAGGATGGACAAGGACAGGAATGAGATGAGCAGAAGAATATTAGACTTCACCTTGGAGATCATCTACCTGTTGAGTGGAGAGGTAAACTTTTCTACATTATTGAACAAGTCACACATAGGGAAGGGACAATACATAATAGGAAGTAATAGGAAGAATCCAGTGTCCTGTATAACAGCGTCCAGACCTTCCAAGTGACGTCAAGAAGCCACCAGCAGAAAAGCTGAAGATCAGCCACCAATATGGTCAGTTATGTGTTATGTCACCAATGGTAATCTTGTAGAGCAATGAGAATGACAAGGAACAGGAGGATCAGGATGACATCTATATAGAAACATAGAAGATGACGGCAGGGGGAGAGCACATGGTCCATCTAGTCCCCCCAATATTATTTCCTTTTTAGTTTTGGCCTCGTTCTATTTTCTCAATGTCTTTTTGTAGGTGAGGTCTCCAATATTACAGATGTGGGGTCACTAGAGCCCTATACAGCGGGGTCACAATCTCCCTCTTTCTACTGAGGGGAGAATACTGTGTTCAGTTCTCTAAGTGTCTCTCTCCATACACAGGAGTACACAATAGTGAAGAAGACATCGGGTGACTGTACGACTCCCATCATCCATGAGTCAGGAGGATGGAGCAGTAGTCAGAGCCCCATCACAGAGCCTCCCCCTCACTCCCGGATACATGAGAAGAAGATCTTAGAACTGATCTACAAGATGACTGAGCTGCTGACTGGAGAGGTGACACTGCTGGGAATGCTGGGAAATTCTATAGTAACAGCACTGGAGGTGTCTGGGTGATGACTGTATCATTGTGTGTGTCAGGTTCCTATAAGGTGTCAGGATGTCACTGTCTATTTCTCCATGGAGGAGTGGGAGTATCTAGAAGGACACAAGGATCTGTACGAGGAGGTCATGATGGAGAACTACCGGCTGCGCACATCACAAGGTGAGATATAGATATATAATTTATATATTATTATTTTTTGTTGCAGTGTTAATTTCGTCATGTGCAGTATATACAGACATGTAATTCCTGATCTCCGATCACACTTTCCTCGCTTTGCTGCAGTGCTGCACCAGGGAATGATCACAGATTTGTTGTAATGATGGGGGTAGGGAAACGGACAAGTGAGCCCTAATCTACCCTCCACTCTGTCCCTGCCTACTTGCAACGACCCGCCCTTGGCGACGGGGTACAACTGGGCGGCGGTCCCTACGCTCAGTAAGTGCACGAGACAAACAGACAAGGGTACACAAAGCTAAGGGAAATGGGGCAGTTGCCCACGGCAACACCGTGAGCAACAAGAGTGGTGAACGAGCCGAGTCAAACCAGGAGTGCATGAGGTACCAAACGCAGAGCAGGAGAGTAGTCAGTAAGCCAGGGTCAGTATGGAGCAGGATCAAATAGTTAGTAGCTGTAGCTGGGCCAGGAAACCACACGAGAAGAATCACAAGCAAAGGAGGAACAGGAAAGGCAGGTATAAATAGACAGAGGGCGGGAGCTAGCTCCGTCTGGCCAGGCTGCGATAGGCTCTCCCACTCCTAAGCCTGCCACCCTGAGTGGTGGAAGATGGAGTCAGTCTCAGAGACATAGACTCAGGTGCACACTGATTACCTATGGGCGTATACACAGAAGTTGTGTCTGGTAGATCCTTTACAGTACCCCCCCCTTTTATGAGGGGCCACCGGACCCTTTCTAAGTGGACCTGGTTTGTTGGGGAAATGAAGGTGGAACTTCCTGACCATAACCCCAGCGTGAACATCCCGGGCGGGTACCCAAATCCTCTCCTCAGGCCCGTATCATCTCCAATGGACCAGGTACTGGAGGGAGCCTTGGACCATCTTGCTGTCCACAATCTTGGCCACCTCGAATTCCAGCCCCTCAGGGGTGAGAATGGGAACAGGAGGTTTCCTCGAGGGAGCCAAGGACGGGGAGCAGCGTTTAAGGAGGGAGGCATGAAACACGTCGTGTATTCGAAAAGATGGGGGCAACTCCAGTCGGAAGGAGACAGGATTGAGGACTTCAATGAACTTATACGGCCCAATAAACAGGGGAGCAAACTTCTTGGACGGGACCTTAAGGCGCAAGTTCCTAGATGATAACCACACCAGATCCCCGACCATAAACAAGGGGCTAGCAGAACGTCTTCTATCAGCCTGAGTATTTTGTACGCTCTGGGACGCCTCTAGGTTCTTCTGAACCTGGGCCCAGACTGTGCACAGTTCCCGATGAACGACCTCTACCTCGGGATTGTTGGAACTACCAGGTGAAACGGAGGAGAAGCGTGGATTAAACCCAAAATTACAGAAAAAGGGGGAGACCCCTGACGAGTTACTGACCTGGTTATTAAGGGAAAATTCGGCGAGGGGAATGTATGAGACCCAATCATATTGACAGTCAGAGATAAAACACCTTAAATATTGTTCTAGAGATTGATTAGTCTTCTCAGTTTGGCCATTAGTTTCAGGATGGAAGGCAGAGGAGAAGGACAGATCAATCTCCAACTTTTTACAGAAGGCTCTCCAAAACAATGAAACAAATTGTACCCCTCTGTCTGAAACAATATTGACAGGGACCCCATGGAGACGCAGGATGTGTTTGACAAACAAGGTAGCTAACGTCATGGCATTGGGTAGTTTCTTGAGGGGCACAAAGTGGCACATCTTACTGAAGCGGTCTACTACAACCCACACCACCGACATGCCTTGAGATGGAGGAAAATCGGTGATAAAATCCATGGAGATATGGGTCCAAGGTCTCTGGGGAATGGGCAAAGAACGTAGTAAGCCCGCTGGTCGGGACCTGGGAGTCTTGGACCTAGCACAAACCTCACAAGCGGCGACGTAGGCCTTAACGTCTTTAGGCAACCCAGGCCACCAATAGTTTCTGGCAATGAGGTGTTTGGTACCCAGGACGCCTGGATGACCAGATAGTGCGGAGTCATGATTTTCCCTAAGTACCCTTAGCCAGAATTGCAGGGGAACAAACAGCTTGTCCTCAGGAAGGTTCTCGGGAGCTGAACCTTGATCAGCCGCAATTTCAGAGACTAAATCAGAATCAATAGAAGAAATGATTATACCAGGAGGCAAAATACAAGCAGGATCTTCCTCCGACGGAGGGCTGGCCATGAAGCTACGCGACAGTGCATCGGCCTTAATATTTTCAGACCCAGCCCTATAGGTAACCAAAAAGTTGAATCTGGTAAAAAATAGCGCCCATCGAGCTTGTCTCGGGTTTAGCCTCTGGGAAGATTCTAGGAAAACCAGATTCTTGTGGTCGGTAAGGACCGTTACCTGGTGCCTAGCCCCCTCCAGGATGTGGCGCCACTCTTCAAATGCCCATTTAATGGCTAAGAGTTTGCGGTTGCCAATATCATAGTTACTCTCAGTGGGCGAAAACTTCCTGGAGAAGTAGGCACAGGGACGGAGATGGGTGAGGGACCTGGTACCCTGGGACAAGACAGCCCCCACTCCCACCTCGGATGCGTCAACTTCCACGATAAATGGCTCCGTTTGGTTGGGCTGAACCAGCATCGGGGCCGAGATAAAGCACTTCTTAAGGACCTCAAAAGCCTGGACAGCCTCAGGAGGCCAGTGGAGGAGATCAGCACCTTTGCGAGTGAGGTCCGTAAGAGCCTTAGCGATGACCAAGAAGTTAGCAATAAATCTCCTGTAATAATTAGCGAACCCCAAGAAACACTGTAACGCCTTCAGGGAGGCAGGTTGTACCCATTCCGCCACAGTCTGGACCTTGGCGGGGTCCATGCGGAATTCATGAGGAGTGAGGATTTGACCCAAAAATGGTATCTCCTGTACCCCAAACACACATTTTTCGGTTTTCGCAAACAATTTGTTTTCCCGAAGGACCTGGAGCACCTTCCTGACATGCTCAATGTGGGAGGACAAGTCCTTGGAAAACACCAGTATGTCATCAAGGTACACTACAAGAAATACCCCCAGGTAATCTCTTAAAATCTCATTTATGAAATTCTGGAAGACCGCAGGAGCATTACACAACCCAAAGGGCATGACGAGGTATTCGAAATGACCTTTGGGCGTGTTAAACGCAGTCTTCCACTCATCCCCCTCTTTGATGCGGATAAGGTTATATACGCCCCCCGTAGATCAAACTTAGAGAACCATTGGGCCCCCTGAACCTGATTAAAGAGATCAGGAATCAAAGGAAGGGGATACTGGTTCCTTACAGTGACCTTATTCAGGTTACAGTAGTCAATGCATGGCCTAAGACCACCATCCTTCTTCCCTACGAAGAAGAAGCCAGCACCTACCGGAGAAGTAGAGGGGCGAATGTAACCCTTGGCCAGGCATCCCTGGATATACTCTCTCATGGCTTCACGTTCGGGACAAGGTAGATTAAATATCCTACCCTTAGGGAGCTTAGCTCCTGGTACCAATTCGATAGCGCAATCGTATTCCCTATGAGGAGGTAACACTTCGGAGGCCTCCTTAGAGAAAACATCAGCGAAGTCCTGAACAAACTCAGGTAGCGTGTTCACCTCCTCAGGGGGAGAAATAGAATTAACAGAAAAACATGATGTCAAGCATTCATTACCCCATTTGGTAAGCTCCCCAGTATTCCAGTCAAACGTGGGATTATGCAACTGCAACCAGGGAAGGCCTAAAACCAAATCGGACGATAATCCCTTCATCAACAGTACAGAGCACTGCTCTAAATGCATTGAGCCAACAAGGAGTTCAAAAACAGGGGTATGCTGTGTAAAATAACCATTAGCAAGAGGAGTGGAGTCGATACCCACTACCGGGACAGGTTTAGGAAAATCAATCAAAGGCATAGCTAGAGACATAGCAAATTCCACAGACATGATATTAGCAGAAGACCCTGAATCCTCGAAGGCACTGCCGGTAGCAGACCTACCACCAAAAGAGACCTGAAAGGGAAGCAAGATTTTATTACGTTTCATATTTACGGGAAATACCTGTGCGCCCAAGTGACCTCCCCGATGATCACTTAGGCGCGGAAGTTTTCCGGCTGCTTATTCTTACGTGTAGGACAGGTGTTCACTTGATACTTGTCATCCCCACAATAGAAGCAGAGACCATTCTTCCTGCGGAACTCTCTACGTTGTCGGGGGGACACGAAGGCCCCGAGTTGCATAGGTACCTCCGAGTCTTCCGTGGAAGAGCAAAGCAACGGGACCTCGGGAGGCATCATGGGGGAGTCAAAGGGGAAAACACAAAAACTTTCAAGTTGTCGTTCCCTGAGACGTCGGTCAAGTCGTACCGCTAAAGCCATAACCTGGTCTAGGGAGTCAGAAGAGGGATAGCAAACTAGCAGGTCTTTCAGGGCGTTCGACAGACCCAACCTAAACTGGCACCTTAAGGCAGGGTCATTCCACCGAGATGCTACGCACCACTTCCTAAAGTCAGAACAATACTCCTCAACAGGTCACTTACCCTGACGTAAGGTCACCAGCTGACTCTCGGCAAAGGCAGTCCTGTCAGTCTCGTCATTAATGAGTCCGAGAGCAGAAAAGAAACGATCAACGAAGGAAAGTTCAGGGGCGTCAGGAGCCAAGGAGAAGGCCCACTCTTGGGGCCCTTCCTGGAGCCGGGACATAATTAAACCCACCCGCTGGCTCTCAGAACCTGAGGAGTGAGGCTTTAAGCGAAAGTAGAGCCTAAAACTCGCCCGAAAGGAGAGAAAAGTCCTCCGGTCCCCTGAGAACCGGTCAGGCAACTTGAGGTGGGGTTCAAGAGGTGAGGTGAGGGGCACTAACATGGTAGCGTCAGGCTGGTTGACCCTCTGAGCCAGGGCCTGGACCTGTAGGGAGAGACCCTGCATTTGCTGGGCCAGGGTCTCAAGGGGGTCCATAGTAGTGTCAGGGACCAGGGTAGACTAGGTATATGGGCTTGTGATTATGTAATGATGGGGGTAGGGAAACGGACTAGTGAGCCCTAATCTACCCGCCACTCTGTCCCTGCCTACTTGCAACGACCCGCCCTAGGCGACGGGGTACAACTGGGCGGCGGTCCCTACGCTCAGTAAGTGCACGAGACAAACAGACAAGGGTACACAAAGCTAAGGGAAATGGGGCGGTTGCCCACGGCAACACCGTGAGCAACAAGAGTGGTGAACGAGCCGAGTCAAACCAGGAGTGCACGAGGTACCAAACGCAGAGCAGGAGAGTAGTCAGTAAGCCAGGGTCAGTATGGAGCAGGATCAAATAGTTAGTAGCTGTAGCTGGGCCAGGAAACCACACGAGAAGAATCACAAGCAAAGGAGGAACAGGAAAGGCAGGTATAAATAGACAGAGGGCGGGAGCTAGCTCCGTCTGGCCAGGCTGCGATAGGCTCTCCCACTTCTAAGCCTGCCACCCTGAGTGGTGGAAGATGGAGTCAGTCTCAGAGACATAGACTCAGGTGCAGACTGATTACCTATGGGCGTATACACAGAAGTTGTGCCTGGCAGATCCTTTACATTTGTTGTAGAAGTTTCCCTATAGCTGAATGTTGTTGTTTCTGCTGCAGGTACATTATATTTTACTAACCACAATCAGATGAGTTGGACAATCACAGAAATTTCATACGCAGTAAGCTGCGAGGCTCTGCGTATTCTGACACCTTTCTATTACAGCTAGAAGTGACTTTTTCAGTAACTCTTCTGTGGGTTGGGACCAGATGAGCTCCCCACGCACACTAATGAGTCTTGACCGCCAATCACCCTGTTGCCTTGGAGCACTTTTAGTAGATACAAACGTTTACACCTTTACATACCAGAAACACCCCACAAGACTGGCAGTTTTGGGGATATCCTGACCAATTTGGCCCTTGTCATTTTACACTTCTCTGTGTTTCAAACACATTAACTTAAAGAACTGACTGTTCACTTTCTGTCTAATATGCCCCCCCCCCCCCCACTTGTCAGGCGCCATTGTCACGAGATCATCAATGTTCTTCACTTCACTTGTCAGTGGTTTTAATGTTACGACTGATCGGTGTATATATGGAGGAGGACAGTGTGGGTTGTCTCTCTCATGGTGCTGTCATGGTCTCACAGATAACCAATTAACGGTAAATATAATCAGAAATATATATTTTTTCCCAATTCGCCGTAACAGCACAAGGGAAAGAAAACTTGTGGGTATATAACCGTAGAGCTTCCTCCAACAACTCAGTGGTTCTCCATCCCGTGTAGAGAGGAAACTTGGAGTAGTTGCTTTCCTTACTACAGGTACTTTGTCTGACTGTGGGTTCCCTCTCGTAAAATTTTAACTTCACATATTAGCTGGGGGTATTGTTCCAGGGCAACGACCTGGTACTCTTTTGGTTGGCACGGGGCACTTATAATAGGACCCCTGCGTCCTTATGATTTCCTGTGTATTCACATCCTTAGGAGGCAAATGCAATTGAATTCTATGATGGAGCAGAAAGCCGTTGGTTCTCCACCATTCACTCTGGTAGGCCACAATAGGCCTGCGGCTTGCAAAGCACTGGGACCGCGACACAGGTGGTGAGGAGCACAACATTGTAATTTCGGCTCTGATCAGTAAACATAAAAGTGTAGAGAGAAGTGTCTGATATATAGACAGATATACAGTAGTCATGTATTCAGTCACTGTGTGTTTCCTACAGATGGATCCAGTAGGAGAAATCCACCAGGGAGATGTCCCAGTCCTCTGTATTCCCAGGACTGTCCAGAGGAAAATCACAATGTGCCAGAGAATCATCAGGTAGATGAAGCTGAGCCCTATACCAGATCTATATAGGAGGGTGTGGAGCTTTTTGGTCCTGCGGTCATAGATGTGGTCATAGATTTTGGTGGTTTCTTATGTTGATCTGTTCGATTCTTCACACTCTCTGCTGTATTTTATACGGAAAATTTAGCAATTACCCTCTTAATTCTAACAAACAGTCTAGATAGAGGGAACCACACAGGGTGTACACCACAAATGAATATACAGTAAATAATAGGAAGGGCGAAGGAGGAGCAGTGTGTGGTTCTATGAAGAAAATACTAAAATAATACAATTTATTGAATAATCAAATATAGAAAAAAGTGAAAATGTGTAATGTAGGGATGATGAATTTCAGTGCAGGGGACCCCTGATTCTGCACTTATATTGGGACAACAATTAGTCCTTATAAATAACTAGTATCCATTTGTGCGAACAGTTCATTTATTTTTGTCATGGCTCAGCTGTCCTACTCTCTCCCGCCCCCTCCGCTTCTACCATTAGCGGTGGAGGTGCTTGCAGGAGTGTAACAATCATCACTTCTTTTGCTAACATTGACAGTGCTTTTCTATTTGAAAATGATACAAACAAATGAACAGTCAGTAGAGCTGGATGGTGTTTCTTCATAAGGGCTGATTGTTGTCCCTAAGTAAAGAATATAACATATCACTTCTTTTGCCAGCATAAGACATAATATTGATTGCAGGAACAATAGTTTAATGGCAAAAATAAATCTCACAAATGGATAGTTATTTATAAGGACTAATTGTTGTCCCAATATATGTGCAGAATCAGTGGTCCCCTGCACTGAAATTCATTATCCCTACATTACACATTTTCACTTTTTTTCTTTATTTGATTATTCAATAAAGTTTATTATTTTAGTATTTTCTTCATAGAACCACACACTGCTCCTCCTTCGCCCTTCCTATTATTTACTCTCTGCTGCATTGTACTCAGGGCCGGCATTAGGGGGGGGCAAACTGGGCAATTGCCCAGGGTCCCCGTCCTCTTAGGGCCCCCTGCAGTGTCTGCTACAGGGCAGGTGCCCCCCGGCCCATAATATTTGTGGACCGGGCGGCATGGGCCCCCTCATGCTCGGTGGTGTTGTTAGCACCGGAGGGGGCCCCTGTGCCAGCGACAGCCACATTCACTTGTATCTGCGTCCTCAGGACGCAGATAAAAATGAATAATATAGGCTGCATGCCACATTAGGCCTGCAGCCAGGAAAGCACTGAGAAGACTCCCTGCGCAGGCCAGTGTGATGACGTAACTGCATCACGCTGGTCTGCTCATGTGTCCTGCCCGGAGGTAGTGCATCACTCCAACGGGGCAAGGTAAGTACAATTTGTTTTTTTCGGTGGCTGGCTGGCAATATACGGGGGGGGGGGGCTGTGTAGCACTATATAAAAGGGGGGCTGGCTGTGTAGCACTAGTTACAATGGGAGGGTGGCTGTGCAGCACTATATACAATGGGGGCGCGG
The DNA here is from genome assembly GCF_050947455.1 of Rhinoderma darwinii. Taxonomy (NCBI): domain Eukaryota; kingdom Metazoa; phylum Chordata; class Amphibia; order Anura; family Rhinodermatidae; genus Rhinoderma; species Rhinoderma darwinii. Next base: position 651,221,187 of record NC_134687.1, on the reverse strand, counting down.
TGCTGTGTACCACTATATACAAGTGGCGGGGCGGCACTGTGTAGCACTATATACAAGGGTCGGGGCGGGGTTGTGTAGAACTATTTACAAGGGGAGGGTGGCTGTGTAGCACTATATGCAATGGGGGCATGGCGCTGTGTAGCACTATATACAAGGGAGGGCACTGTATAGAACTATACAAGGGGGAGCGCTGTGTAGCACTATATACAAGGGGGGTGCACTGTGTAGCACTATATACAGGGGGATCGCTGTGTAGCACTATATAAGGGGGAGCACTGTGTAGCACTATATACAAAGGGGGAGCTCTGTGTAGCACTTTACAAGGGTGAGCGCTGTGTAGCACTATATACAAGGGGGGGCACTGTGTAGCATTATATACAAAGGGGGCTGCTGTGTAGCACTATATAAAAGGGGGAGTGCTGTGTAGCACTATATACAAGGGGTCGGTGCTGTGTACCACTATATGTCAGGGGGTGCTGTGTAGCATTATATACAAGGGGATGAGCACTGTGTAGCACTATATACAAGAGGGGGCGGCGCTGTGTAACACTATATACAAGGGAGGGCACTGTGTAGAATTATACAAGGGGGAGTGCTGTGTAGCACTATATACAAGGGGGATCGCTGTGTAGCACTATACAAGGGGGAGCGCTGTGTAGCACTATATACAAAGGTGGAGCTCTGTGTAGCACTATACAAGGGGGAGCGCTGCGTAGCACTATATACAAGGGGGGCACTGTGTAGCACTATATACAAAGGGGGGGTGATGTAGCCCTATATACAAGGGGAGCGGTGCTGTGTACCACTATATGTAAGGGGGGTGCTGTGTAGCATTATATACAAGGGGTGAGCACTGTGTAGCACTATATACAAGGGGGGTGGCGCTGTGTAGCACTATATACAGGGGGACTGCTGTGTAGCACTATACAAGGGGGAGCACTGTGTATCACTATATACAAGGGGGGCACTGTGTAGCACTATATACAAAGGGGGGTGCTGTGTAGAACTATACAAGGGGGAGTGCTATGTAGCACTATATTCAAGGGGGGCGGCTCTGTGCACCACTATATGTAAGGGGGTGCTGTGTAGCATTATATACAAGGGGGAGCACTGTGTAGCACTATTTACAAGGGAGGGCGCTGTGTAGCGCTATATACAAAGGGGCGCTGTTTAGCACTAAATACAAGAGGGGGCTGTGTAGCACTATATAAAAGGTGTGCGCTGTGTAGTACTATATATAAGGGGGGCGCAGTGTAGCACTATATACAAGGGGGAGCGCTGTGTAGCACTACATACAAGGGGGAACGCTGTGTAGCACTATATACAAGGGGGAGCGCTGTGTGGCACTATACATGATCGAGGGTGGTGCTGTGTAGCACGACATACAAGGGGGAGCGCTGTGCAGCTTTATATACAAGGGGGGCTGTGTAGCACTATATACCTATATACAAGGGTGCAGTGTAGCACTATATACAAGGGAGGTACTGTGTAGAACTAAATTTATTTAGGAAATAGGGAGAAAGGGAAAGAGTTGTGGTTCCTTTATTAAATTGAGAAAAGTAAAAAAATAAACTTTATTAATTAATTGATTTTAAAATGATTCAAATTGTCGTCCAATGTAGGTCAGAATAGATTAGGTGCAGATGACCCCTTATCCTACACTATAAGAGCAAAATTTGCCTACTAATAATTGACTATCCAATGTTATTGTCTTACAAAGATATATTCAGACTTTATATTTAACTGAAATTGATAAATTTATAATTTTAAATTGTGCTTTATTCTCTACTCTGAGATGGGCTGAGTAGACATCTGATAGCAGCAGTATAATGATCTTTAATCCAAGTGTGCTATATTGCATGCACTGAATAAGTCAATATTGGCTGTTAGTTAGTGGACACTGTATCAGTTTCTAAAGATTCTCTCCTGTGCACCGAATGTATCAAAAAATGTTGTCAGTTAGTAAATATTGTATCAATTTCTTGAGATTCTCTTAAATGCACTGAGTGTATCAGCATTTGTTATTAGTTAATAGACATTGTATCCATTTATTAAGGTTTTCTATGTACTGAGTACATCAGCATTCATTGTAAGTCAATAAACACTATTGTAGCGTCTTAAAATTGTTTGGTATAAATACCAGATATAGTAGGCAAAAGCACAATAGAATATTGTGCTAAAATTTGAGCATTTAAATTGTAGTTGCTGAGCTGTGATGCGGTAGCCTGTGTGAACAAGCACCACAAAAAGTGTCCCAAATTTTTAAGTGCTTGCTGTCAGTTTTACACCATATATTCGTGGGGAATCGTATGCAGCAGCACATCAAGGTATTTTGGCTAGATAGCCTGTGTGTTCCACCTTTTCAGATGGAGCACACCTATATTCCTCACTATTAGGGTCAGCAGCTTTGTAATTATCGTGCTGGAATTTTTGACAGCAATGTATTGTGAATGAGCATTACTGAAAGCACTATTAAAGCCCTATTTCCTAGGTGCTTGCTGTCAGTTCTCACTGTAGTACGTTATGTAGATTAGAAAAGAGACACGGCGCCGCAAATGAGAATCTGATATTTATCAGAGGAATGGTGAGTGCGGTGATTCCGCTTACCTCGGGTGGTGGACACCTTGAGGTGTCAATACGGCTTGAAAAGCTGCAGCCAGGTCCACGTCACAGTCAAAGCAGGTTTGCTGTCAATGTTAATAATGCGATTATGTTGAGAAAAACGGGACCAACGGCGCTGCTTGGTTAAAAGAAAATCCACAACCATTCGAGTGGGTAAAGAAATAGAAGGATTTATTGGTATCAGGCTACGCGTTTCGACGCCGCACCGGCGTCTTCCTCAGGCCAATGCAGACTGTGCGGTTCCAGCCTTATTTATACACTAAGGCAAGGAAGAAAGACCGCCAGAAAGCAAAAGGTTCAAAGGTCATATAAACAGAAACAGGAAAACAAAAGAAAACATCAACATGATATATTTAAAAAACACTTTTGCACAACGATTGGGTAGATATCAATCAAAAGAATTGCAAATTTTAAAAGGATTTTTAGAAATTTTTGAGTTTTAGATTTTTAAAAACATATATTGTTTATGCCAGCACACAAACTGACACGTCATTAACAGGGTTCCACATAAGAGGGACTTCTCGGGCCTAAATGCTGACTTTTATTTATACAACTAGTTGTGGTTAAACAACAGTCATCGGATTAGAAATAAATTGACGTTTTTGGTCATTTGATAGTGTAGCGATGTAATACTCCAGGGGCTGCTGAATCGGAAGCGTCCCTGGTTACCACGGACCGTAACAAGTACGGAAGCCGAGATGGATCAAAAACTTGTAATGAACCGCACAGTTGGAACGCATGAAGCTACGGTCCTCGATACAAAAGAATCGGAAGGGGAGCGAGGTGCCAGGACTGGTGAGTGACGATGACCCGTACTAGGAATGATATGAAGGGACATTTGAATAGTGAAAACTGAATGAGGGCCCTTGTTAAAGATAGATATTATAAAAAAACATGATAATACTGGTCTAACTGTAAATCTAGTTTGTGTATAAATAAATAAGTAAATAGTTAGCTAAAATGATGCCATTGTATGCCGTGATCAGAAGAACGCTTGCTTTTATGATTGGAGGACACTATGTGATTAGGTTGGGGTATGATCAAATAATACTATACAATAATATAATAGATCCCTGGATTTTTACCAGTATGATAGAACAATGTAATATAATAGAATATATCTAGACAGTAGATTATATGTTTAGATAGAATGGGTTGATATTAATATTTGTGAATGAATTCGATTTTGTAAAAATCTTGTCCTATACAAGGACAGGGTGGTTCATATATACAAAGAGGACAACGATATTCCGTAAAAACGGGTATCTTGGTTTCTAATTATTCCGGAGTATTTTGTATCTATTTGTTTTTTGACACATAGTTTTTTGTTTGTTCAATTTGAAATTGGTTTCAATTTTTATATATATATATTTTATATTTTTTTATATATATATATATATATATATATATATATATATATATGTTAGATCTTATTTTTTATTTATTCTAATGCGGACTCCGTGAGGTCATTCAAACCTTTCGGATGTAGGGTTTCTAATTTGTAAATCCAAAAATTCTCTCTTTGCTTTAGTCTGGTGAATCTGTCTGGTAGGTCTAATGGTATCTGTTCAATAGGTGTGACCTTGATATTTGAGAAATTACATTTATGCTTGTACATGCAATGGCGGGACACGCTTTGTTTTAAAAAACCTTTTGTGACATTGAACCTGTGTTTGTTTATACGGTTTCTCAGAGTTTGTGTGGTCCGACCTACATACTGGAGATTACAAGTGCATTCAAGCAGGTAAATGATATAAGTGCTCCCGCAATTTAGAAAGTCTTTTATTATGAATTTTTCCCCGGTCGTTGTTGAGAAGTATTCTCTGCATTTATTTGTAATGTTATTGCAGCAAAGACATCTATTTTGGCCACATCGGTAAGAGCCTTTTAAATCTCTCGTTAGGCTCGGGTTAGATGTGTTTAATTTCCGTAGTTTACTAGGGGCTATTATATTTTGGATAGTTTTCGCCCGTCTATATGTGATATTGGGTTTGGCTGGTATTAGTGGTTTTAAAAAGGGATCATTGGTCAATATATGCCAATGTTTTTGGAGAATGGTAGCGATGGTATTGCTCCCTTTTGTGAATGCAGTAATGAAGTTTGTTTTAACCATTTTTTGACTTGATTTATTCTTGGTATTTGTGTGTTTTACTTGAATGCATTATTTTTGTGTAAGACTCCTGGCTTTGGACTCTGCACCTTTAATGAGACTCTTGGGGAAGCCTTTCTCCAAAAATCTCTGGTGTAAAATCCTACATTCTTGGTCAAAGGTTACATCATCTGAACAGTTCTTTCTAATTCGTCGGTATTGGCCGAACGGTATGTTTCTAAGCCACGGGGGATAGTGTGCACTTTTAAAATCGAGATAGCTATTTACATCGACCATTTTAAAATGGGTCCTAGTTGTAAAATGGCCATTATTTTTTCTTATTGTTAAGTCTAAAAAATCTATGTTTGTGTCCGAAAAGTTGTGGGTAAAAGTGAGGCCAAAGTTGTTATTATTTAGAACCCCTATAAAATCACTGGCAGTGTTGGAGTCGCCCTTCCATATAAAAAACAAATCATCGATAAAACGTTTATAAAGCAGAATTTTATCTCTAAAAACATGTTCGCTGAGAATGAGTGCTTCTTCAAAAGCCCCCATATAAAAGTTTGCATACGAGGGGGCAAACCGTGTTCCCATTGCGCATCCCTTTATTTGTTTGTAGAATTTTCCATCGGAGTTAAAAACATTGTGGGTTAGAATAAAATCTACACAATCTATGATAAAATTAAGTTGTAAGTTTGAGTACCGCGAGTCTGTTGTGAGGTAGTCTAAGATGGCTTGTGTACCCTGCGTATGGGGGATGTTAGTGTAAAGTGAGGATACGTCCGCTGTGATAAAACTAATATTAGATATATCACAGGTTGATTGTAATTGAAAAAGATCATTTATGAGTTGAGTGGAATCCTTGAGGAAGGCAGGTAATTTCGTAACTAAGGGTTGAAGGTGAATGTCTACAAAGTGAGATAGGTTGCTCGTCACTTTTAAACACTTTTAAACACTTTTAAACACGCCCACTTGGACTTTTGCAAGCCTCATTTACATAAATACAAAAATGGTCATAACTTGGCCAAAAATGCTCGTTTTTTAAAAATAAAAACGTTACTGTAATCTACATTGCAGCGCCGATCTGCTGCAATAGCAGATAGGGGTTGCAAAATCTGGTGACAGAGCCTCTTTAATGTCAGTTCTCACCACAGTACGTGGGAGACTGTCAGTAGCAGATTAGCTGTCCGTTCTCCCCGTCGTCACGGAGGAAGCAGTGAACAGCAGCACGATGTAATGGAGTGACTGAACAGCCTGTGTATATCGATTTGCTTGTTCAGTAGACGCTGTCAGGGATTCAACCCAGCAGCGTGTGGCGAATTTTAGGTGCCGCTCTCTTTCAGGGAGCAGCGCTTGCACATGTAAGTCGTTGCCTACTATTGAATAGTGTAATAGTTATCATTGGATAGAGTTAGGACCTAAGCATTGGTTTCTTTATTTGGACTAAACACCCGACGCGCGTTTCGCCGGCATTCCGGCTTCCTCTTGGGGTGTAACCCGCCGGTTATGACGCCCTTATATATGGTAAGTGCTGATTGACAGCTAAGGGGGCCAATGAGGTTGTTTTAATTATAACAGTGTGTAGATGACAGGTGGATTAATTTCCAAGTGTCTGTCAAAAGGCTCGGTATTATTTATTTGCAGAAAAATCTATTCCCAGAAGAGTTATTTATTAGATATTGAGTATTGCTCATAGTTTCTTATATTTGTTTTAATTGATAAGTTGCTTAAATATATATGAATCTCTGGAATATTAAATTTTTACATTTTTGTTTTTGCAACATACCTAATCAAGTGAAATGAAAATAAAATAGTTTTTATATTATTATTAAATATTACTTATATAAGTAATAGATTGATCATACTTTCTCCACTTTAAATTATTTTTCAAATTATAGACTGTCTGTTGTTTTATGTTATTATTTTTTATATATATATATTTTTAAAAGGAGTGACATTCATAAGTAGTATTCAAATGATTGAAATAACCTGAAGGAAAGAGGATTAGGGACTAATTATTTATCATGGTAAATTATTACGTTTTTTATTATTTTGATTTTTGTTTTTTATTATTATTTATTTCTCTTGTGCTTGTACTCAAATATCAGATATAATCAATTATTCTAGGTTATGGGACACAAAGATTTTTATTTTTATTTTAAATTTATAGGGATTTTTAGTGTTTCTCCTTTGATGTGAAGTGTGTGTTCACAGAAAGCAACCAAAATTAAAACTTTCATTTAGGCCATTTGGACTAACTGAGTTCATTTGGAATATCCACTGACTTTCCCTTTTTAATAGGGCTTCATCTAGGTTGCCTCCTCTTATACCCATTTTAAGTTGGCAGATTGCCCATCCTTTGAGATTTGTCCAATCTAGATTGTGATGTTGCTTGTAATGTCTGGCGATTGGGGTCGGGGTAAAGGGTTTATTATGTATTTGACCGTCTAGTTTGTTTTTCTCGTAGTTTATGATGGAGCCAATATGTTCTCTAATTCTGACCCTCAACTCTCTTTTTGTTTTGCCTACATATCTGAGGCCACAAGGGCACTCGAGGCAGTAAATAACGCCTATTGATGAACATCTGATGTGTTCCCTTATGGTGTAGATTTTTCCTGACCCATCTAAAAAAGTCTTGGTGCTTTTTAGAATTTTACATGCCCTGCATAGCTTGCAAGGGTGGAATCCTGGTGCAAGGATTTTTTGTTTATTATTGTTTCGAGAGAAGTGACTCGAAACCAGCATATCTGAGATGCTTTTACCCTTACGATAACCTGTGGGAATTTTTTCCCCTAAAATTTGGCCTAGATCTATGTCAGTTTTTAAAACATGCCAGTGTTTGTTTAAAATATCAAGCATTATGTTCCAGTCTTCATGATAGTCGGTAATGAATCTAGGTTGGCGTGGGAATTCAAGGTCTTTTTTCTTTGGAGTTAGGAGATCAGTCCTGTTACTTCGTAATGCTATATTATAGCCTTCTTTTATGCTTCTATTAGAGTAATTTCTCATTTGTAGTCTTAATTTTAATTCTGCAGCTCTCTCTTTGAAAATTTCAAAGGTTGAACAATTGCGTCTTAGGCGCAGAAATTCACCTCTGGGGATTCCCCTAATGGTGCTATGAGAATGTGCACTCTCAGCATCTAACAGACTGTTGGTGGCAGTTTCTTTTCTATAGAGATCCGTATTCAATTCTCCATTGTCATCTTTATATATTTTGATGTCCAAGAATGGTATGGAGCTATAGCTAAAATACAGTGTCAATTTGAGATTGTAATTATTATCATTGAGTTGGCATATAAATTCTTGAAGGTTGGAGACAGTGTCACTCCAGACCACCAGAATATCGTCTATAAAACGCCGCCATAAACTGACATGATTAGTAAAGTACCTCATTCTGTCATCAAAGACGACCATTTCTTCCCACCAACCCAGATAGATGTTAGCAAAGGTGGGAGCAACTGCCGCTCCCATTGCCGTTCCTCGGATTTGTAAATAAAAATGACCATCGAATAAAAAATAATTCCGGGTAAGAATAAATTTAAGGGCACGAAGGACAAAGTTTTTCCGTATAGGGTTTTAATTGGTATCCTTAGATAGAAAGAAATCCACTTCTCTACATCCTTTGGAATGGTCAATACTTGTGTAAAGACTTTCCACATCGCAAGTCACCAGGATCTCATCTGGGTTTAGGTTTATTCCTTCTATTTCTTTCAAAATCTGCATGGTGTCTCTGGTGTAGGAAATAGGGCTTTAATAGTGCTTTCAGTAATGCTCATTCACAATACATTGCTGTCAAAAATTCCAGCACGATAATTACAAAGCTGCTGACCCTAATAGTGAGGAATATAGGTGTGCTCCATCTGAAAAGGTGGAACACACAGGCTATCTAGCCAAAATACCTTGATGTGCTGCTGCATACGATTCCCCACGAATATATGGTGTAAAACGGACAGCAAGCACTTAAAAATTTGGGACACTTTTTGTGGTGCTTGTTCACACAGGCTACCGCATCACAGCTCAGCAACTACAATTTAAATGCTCAAATTTCAGCACAATATTCTATTGTGCTTTTGCCTACTATATCTGGTATTTATACCAAACAATTTTAAGACGCTACAATAGTGTTTATTGACTTACAATGAATGCTGATGTACTCAGTACATAGAAACCCTTAATAAATGGATACAATGTTGTCTACTAACTAATAACAAATGCTGATACACTCAGTGCATTTAAGAGAATCTCAAGAAATTGATACAATATTTACTAACTGACAACATTTTTTGATACATTCGGTGCACAGGAGAGAATCTTTAGAAACTGATACAGTGTCCATTAACTAACAGCCAATATTGAGTTATTCAGTGCATGCAATATAGCACACTTGGATTAAAGATCATTATACCGCTGCTATCAGACGTCTACTCAGCCCATCTCAGAGTAGAGAATAAAGCACAATTTAAAATTATAAATTTATCAATTTCAGTTAAATATAAAGTCTGAATATATCTTTGTAAGACAATAACATTGGATAGTCAATTATTAGTAGGCAAATTTTGCTCTTATAGTGTAGGATAAGGGGTCATCTGCACCTAATCTATTCTGACCTACATTGGACGACAATTTGAATCATTTTAAAATCAATTAATTTATAAAGTTAATTTTTTTACTTTTCTCAATTTAATAAAGGAACCACAACTCTTTCCCTTTCTCCCTATTTCCTAAATAAATTCGGTACAAATTGGTGGTATACACCTTGTGGTTCCCAAAACTCACTTTATATATAAAATAATAATAAAAGTGAGGGTATTTGCAAAATCCCTATTTTTGACAATCTCAATCTGTCCTGCTTGGACAATTTCAGCCGAATACTCTCTAACTCAGTGTGTTACTATTTATGGCTCAATTTAAAATTACAGATCAAATCAATTCAAGACTTTTAAAGCAGATAGAAGAGCTCTCCAGTGCTTTCTTACAGAATACAGTCCCGGATCCACAGCGCCCAGACAAAAATCTGGATGTTGATGAACTTTTAAAAAAATTCAAAGACCTACAGATAAGACAAATACAATCCACGTGGACTAAATCAACTCTATCACAATATTTGGAGCAAGGATTAATTTCAAGAGGTTTACGAATTTCCCTTTTTCCCTCATATGAATTGTCAAAGTCAGGATTGAAGGAGAAATGGGAAACGGCCCTGACAAATTGCTCAAAAATATTGATGGAAATATTGATTGAAGATGAGTCCTATATCCTGGAGAGAGTAGAAAAAGAAATAGAAACACTCACTCCTGAACTACAGACCCATGAGAGTTCACGTGGGTTTGAAGAAGCTTTCAACAAAGCTTTAGATCAAGTTGAAATTGTAGAAATAAAAGTAAAAAATAGAAAAAGAAGGAAATATCTGAGAGACCAATCTGATTATCTTAAGGGGGAAGTATATCAATGGGAAAAAAGAAATCTGCCCGGTTGAATACTAAAAATAGAACAAGAAATCCTGACTACATCGGAACACATAATTTTACAGATACTGACACAGAGGCAACAGAAGCCTCTGAATCTGAATCTGAATACCCATTACAGAGAAGTAGAAATAGACAAAAAGATCTGCCTAAATGAAAACCAGAATTAGACAAAGAGACAAACCCCAATTCGGAAGTCCCTTTTTTACGGGACAAAGGAACATGGGGATTCAGGGGATCCCAGAGAGGGAAAAGAAAAAACCTAACACATCAAAGGATGTAACCCACAACAACGAAATTGTACCTTTGGACTCATTACAAGTCATAAATCTCTCTAAACATTCCCTAACAGGGGCTCAAGCAAGGATTTTGAAAAGAGGGAGCGCTGTGTAGCACTATTTACAAGGAAGGGCGCTGTGTAGCGCTATATACAAAGGGGCGCTGTGTAGCACTATATACAAGGGGGGTACTGTGTAGCACTATACACAATTCGGGGGGAGCGCTGTGTAGCACTATATACAATGGGGGCTCTGTGTAGCACTATATACAAGGGGGAGCGCTGTGTAGCACTATATACAAGGGGGGGGGGCGCTTTGTAGCACTATATACACGGGGGATGAGCTGTGTAGCATTATATACTATGGGGTGCGCTGTGTAGCACTATATTTAAGGGGGAGCGCTGTGTAGCACTATACAAGGGGGAGCGCTGTGTAGCACTATATACAAAGGGAAGGGCTGTTTAGCACTATATACAAGGGGGACGGTACTGTGTACCACTATATGTAAGGGGGTGCTGTGTAGCATTATATAAAAAGGGGGAGCGCTGTGTAGCACTATATACAAGGGGGGAGCGCTGTCTAGCACTATACAAGGGGGGAAGCGCAGTGTAGCACTATATACATGGGGAGCACTGTTTCGCACTATATACAAGGGGGTGCGCTGTGTAGCACTATATACAGGGGGATCGCTGTGTAGCACTATACAAGGGGGGAGCTGTGTAGCACTATATACAAGGGGGGGTGCAGCGTAGCACTATATACAAGGGGGCTATGTAGCACTATACAAGAGGGGCCGCTGTGTAGCACTATACAAAGGGGGCGCTGGTAGCACTATATACAAAGGAGGGCTGTGTAGCTCTATACACAATTCGGGGGAAGCGCTGTGTAGCACTATATACAAGGGGGCGCTGTGCAGCACTATATACTCGGGGGGGTGCGCTGTGCAGCATTATATACTAGGGGGTGCGCTGTGTAGCATTATATACTAGGGGGTGAGCTGTGTAGCACTATATTTAAGGGGGAGCGCTGTGTAGCACTATACAAGGGGGGAGCGCTGTGTAGCACTATATACAAGGGGGGCTGTGTAGCACTATGCAAGAGAGGCCCTGTGTAGCACTATATACAAAGGGGAAGCACTGTGTACTACTATATACAAAGGGAAGCGCTGTGTAGCACTATATACAGGGGGAATCGCTATGTAGCACTATATACAAGGGGGGCTGTGTAGCACTATGCAAGAGAGGCCCTGTGTAGCACTATATACAAAGGGAAGCGCTGTGTAGCACTATATACAGGGGGAATCGCTATGTAGCACTATATACAAGGGGGACTGTGTAGCACTATGCAAGAGAGGCCCTGTGTAGCACTATATGAAAGGGGGGGCTGTGTAGCACTATATACAAGGGGGCTGTGTAGCACTAAATACAAGGGTGGGCTATGTAGCACTATACAAGAGGGGAGCGCCATGTAGCACTATACAAGGGGGGCGCTGTGTAGCACTATATACAAAGGGGGTGCAGTTTAGCACTATATACAAGGGTGGGCTATGTAGCACTATACAAGAAGGGCCGCTGTGTAGCACTATACAAGGGGGGCGCTGTGTAGCACTATATACAAGGGGGCACTGTGTAGCACTATATAAAAAGGTGGGGTGCTGTGTAGCACTATATACAAGGGGGTCACTGTGTAGCACTATATACAAGGGGGGCACTGTATAGCACTATATACGAAGGGGGCGCTGTGAGGCACTATATACAAGGGGGGAGCGCTGTGTAGCACTATATACAAGGGGGGCTGTGTAGCACTATACAAGGGGGGAAGGCTGTGAGGAACTATATACAAGGGGGTGAGCTGTGTAGCACTATACAAGAGGGGCGCTGTGTAGCACTATATACAAAAGGGGAATGCTGTGTAGCACTATATACAAGGGGGTGGGGCTGTGTAGCACTATATACAAGGGGGGCTCTGTAGCACTATACAAGGGGGGAAGGCTGTGAGGCACTATATACAAGGGGGCTGTGTAGCACTATACAAGGGGGGAAGGCTGTGAGGCACTATATACAAGGGGGAGCGCTGTATAGCACTATATACAAGGGGAGCTGTGTAGTATATACAAGAGGGGCGCTGTGTAGCACTATATACAAAAGGGGAATGCCGTGTAGCACTATATACAAGGGGGGGCTGTTTAGCACTTTATACAAGGGTGGCACTGTATAGCACTATATACAAGGGTGGCACTGTGTAGCACTATACACATTTCCGGGGAAGCGCTATGTAGCACTTTATACAATGAGGGCGCTGTGTAGCACTATATACAAAGCAGGGTGCTGTGTAGCACTATATACATGGGGAGAGCGCTGTGTAGCATTATATACTAGGGTGGTGCACTGTGTAGCAATATATACAAGGGGGAGCGCTGTGTAGCACTATACAAGGAGGAGCGCTGTGTAACACCATATACACAGGGGGAGAACTGTGTAGCACTATATACAAAGGGAAACTCTGTGTAGCACTATATACAAGGGGACGGCACTGTGTACCGCTATATGAAAGGGGGTGCTGTGTAGAACTATATATAAGGGGGGCACTGTGTAGCAGTATATACAAGGGGGGTGGTGCTGTGTAGCGCTATATACAAAGGGGCTGTGAGGCACTATATACAATGGGGAGCGCTGCGTAGCACTATATACAAGGGGGGCGCTGTGTAGCACTATATACAAGGTGGCGCTGTGTAGCACTATATACAAGGGGGGGCTGTGTAGCACTATATACAAGGGGCGCTGTGTAGCACTATATACAAGGGGGAGCGCTGTTCAGCACTATATACAAGGGGGGTGCTGTGTAGCACTACATACAAGGGGGGCACTGTGTAGCACTATATACAATGGGGGCGCTGTGTAGCACTATATACAAGTGGGACGCTGTGTAGCACTATATACACGGGGGGTGCGCTTTGTAGCATTATATACTAGGGGGTACGCTGTGTAGCACTATATTTAAGGGGGAGCGCTATGTAGCACTATACAAGGGGGAGCGCTGTGTAGCACTATATACAAAGGGAAATGCTGTGTAGCACTATATACAAGGGGGACAGTGCTGTGTAACACTACATGTAAGGGGGTGCTGTGTAGCACTATATAAAAAGGCGGAGCGCTATGTAGCACTATATACAAGGGGGAGCGCTGTCTAGCACTATACAAGGGGGGAAGCGCTGTGTAGCACTATATACATGGGGGAGCGCTGTATAGCACTATATACATGGGGGAGCACTGTGTAGCACTATATACAGGGGGATAGCTGTGTAGCACTATACAAGGGGGGCACTGTGTAGCACTATACAAGGGGGTGCAGTGTAGCACTATATACAAGGGGGGGCTGTGTAGCACTATATACAAGAGGGGGCTGTGTAGCACTATATACAAGGGGGGCACTGTGTAGCACCATATATAAGGGGGGCACTGTGTAGCACTATACACAATTCTGGGGAAGCGCTGTGTAGCACTACAGTATATGCAATGGAGGCGCTATGTAGCACTATATACAAGGGGGGTGCTGTGTAGCACTATATACACGGGGGTGCGCTATGTAGCATTATATACTAGGGGGTGCGCTGTGTAGCACTATATTTAAGGGGGAGCGCTGTGTAGCACTATATACAAAGGGGGAGCGCTGTGTAGCACAATATACAAAGGGAAGCACTGTGTAGCACTATATACAGGGGGATCGCTGTGTAGCACTATATAAGGGGGATCGCTGTGTAGCACTAAACAAGGCGGGCACTGTGTAGCACTATACAAGAGAGGCCACTGTGTAGCAGTATACAAGGGGGGCGCAGTGTAGCACTATATACAAGGGGGGCACTGTGTAGCACTATATAAAAAGGTGGGGTGCTGTGTAGCACTATATACAAGGGGGTCACTGTGTAGCACTATATACAAGGGGGGCGCTGTGTAGCACTATATACGAAGGGGGCGCTGTGAGGCACTATATACAAGGGGGAGTGCTGTGTAGCACTATATACAAGGGGAGCTGTGTAGCACTATATACAAGGGGGTGGGGCTGTGTAGCACTATATACAAGGGGGGCTGTGTAGCACTACATACAAGGAGGGAAGGCTGTGAGGCACTATATACAAGGGGGAGCGCTGTATAGCACTATATACAAGGGGAGCTGTGTAGCATATACAAGAGGGGCGCTGTGTAGCACTATATACAAAAGGGGAATGCTGTGTAGCACTATATACAAGGGGGAGCGCTGTCTAGCACTATATACAAGGGTGGCACTGTATAGCACTATACACATTTCCGGGGAAGCGCTATGTAGCACTTTATACAATGAGGGCGCTGTGTAGCACTATATACAAGGCAGGGTGCTGTGTAGCATTATATACACGGGGAGAGCGCTGTGTAGCATTATATACTAGGGTGGTGCACTATGTAGCAATATATACAAGGGGGAGCGCTGTGTAGCACTATACAAGGAGGAGCGCTGTGTAACACCATATACAAAGGGGGAGAACTGTGTAGCACTATATACAAAGGGAAACTCTGTGTAGCACTATATACAAGGGGACGGCACTGTGTACCGCTATATGTAAGGGGGTGCTGTGTAGCACTATATAAAAGGGGGGAGCACTGTGTAGCAGTATATACAAGGGGGGTGGTGCTGTGTAGCACTATATATATGGGGGGAGCGCTGTCTAGCACTATACAAGGGGGGTTGCGCTGTGTAGCACTATATACAAGGGGACGCTGTGTAGCACTATATACAAGGGGGATCGCTGTGTAGCACTATACAAGAGGGGTCGCTGTGTAGCACTATACATGGGGGGCGCTGTGTAGCACTATCTACAAGAGGGGAGTGCTGTGTAGCACTATATACAAGGGGGGCGCAGTGTAGCACTATATACAAGGGGGGCACTGTGTAGCAGTATATACAAAGGGGGGGGGGGGTGCTGTGTAGCACTATATACAAGCGGGAGGTGCTGTGTAGCACTATATACAAGGGGGGCTGTGTAGCTCTATATACAAGGGGGGGGCACTGTGTAGCACTATATACAAAGGGGGCGCTGTGAGGCACTATATACAAGGGGGTTGCTTTGTAGCACTATATAGTAGGGTGGTGCGCTGTGTAGCATTATATACTAGGGTGGTGCGCTGTGTAGCACTATATACAAGGGGGCGCTATGTAGCACTATATACAAGGGGGGCTGTGTAGCACTATATACAAGGGGGGGCACTGTGTAGCACTATATACAAAGGGGGCGCTATTAGGCACTATATACAAGGGAGTTGCTGTGTAGCACTATATACACGGGGGAATGCTGTGTAGCATTATATACTAGGGTGATGCGCTGTGTAGCACTAAACAAGGGGGGCACTGTGTAGCACTATACAAGGGGGTGCTGTGTAGCACTATATACAAGGGGGGCTGTGTAGCTCTATATACAAGGGGGGGCACTGTGTAGCACTATATACAAAGGGGGCGCTGTGAGGCACTATATACAAGGGGGTTGCTTTGTAGCACTATATAGTAGGGTGGTGCGCTGTGTAGCATTATATACTAGGGTGGTGCGCTGTGTAGCACTATATACAAGGGGGCGCTATGTAGCACTATATACAAGGGGGGCTGTGTAGCACTATATACAAAGGGGCGCTATGAGGCACTATATACAAGGGAGTTGCTGTGTAGCACTATATACAAGGGAGTTGCTGTGTAGCACTATATACAAGGGGGGCTGTGTAGCACTATATACAAGGGGGGGCACTGTGTAGCACTATATACAAAGGGGGCGCTATGAGGCACTATATACAAGGGAGTTGCTGTGTAGCACTATATACAAGGGGGAATGCTGTGTAGCATTATATACTAGGGTGATGCGCTGTGTAGCACTAAATACAAGGGGGGGCTGTGTAGCACTATATACACAAGGGGGGCACTGTATAGCACTATATACAAAGGGGGCGCTGTGTAGCCCTATGTACAATGCAGGGCAATGTGTAGCACCATATACAAAGGGGGAGCGCCGTGTACCACTATATGTAAGGGGGTGCTGTGTAGCACTATATAAAAGGGGGGAGCACTGTGTAGCACTATATAGAAGGGGGTGGTGCTGTGTAGCACTATATATTTGGGGGGAGCGCTGTCTAGCACTATACAAGGGGGGTTGTGCTGTGTAGCAGTATATACAAGGGTGGCGCTGTGTAGCACATTATACATAGGGGAGCTCTGTGTAGCACTATATACAAGGGGGTGGGCTGTGTAGCACTATATACAGGGGGGACGGTGTAGCATTATATACAAGGGGGGCTACGTAGCACAAAATAGAAGTTGAGTGCTGTGTAGCACTATGTACAAGGGGGAGCACTGTGTAGCACTATATACAAGGAGGGCTGTATAGCACTATATACAAGGGGGCACGATGTAGCCCTATATAAGGGGTGCGCTGTGTAGCACTATATACAAGGGGGAGTGCTGTTTAGCACTATATACAAGGGGGGCGCTGTGTAGCACTGTATACAAGGGGCGCTGTGTGGCACTATACAAGGGAGGGGGGCTGTGTAGCACTATATAAAAGGGGGGTTCTGTGTGGCACTGTTTACAAGGGAGTGGGGTTGTGTGGCAATATACAGGGGGGATTGTCTTGTGGCTCTATATACTAGGAGGGGACTGTGTGACACTATATACAAGGGGGGCTGTGTGGCACTATATATACACATGGGAGTAGCACTATGTAGAAGGGAGGGGCGCTGTGTGGCACTATATAAAAGAGGGGCTGTATGGCACTATCTACTAAGGGGGGGTGTGTGGCACTAAATATAAGGGGGCGAGGACTGTGATGCTATCAATAGGGAGCTATGTATGGCGCTATCTACAGTGGGCATTACTGCTGTCAGGGCAGAAAGGGGGCACAGTTACTGATGGGGCACTTTTATTGTGTCGAGCACTGAGGGATCATTACCATCTGGGGCACTGTAGATTACAAGTTTGTTTAGAAGATGGGGTATAGATGTGGTGGGTGTTTGAAAAGCTAGAAACCAACACGTCTGTGTGTCTGCAGAGACGAGTCGTGACTGGAATAAGTCGTCACAGTGGTCTGTTCTGGATGGAGAAAAAAGGTAAAGTGAACATCTCTGAATCAGAGAAAACATCCCCGGTAAGGCACTAGATATAAATCTTCTGTAATCACTTATATCGTCAGAGCTCCTGCGTATAATTGGCATCTACCACTATAAGGTCGCTACATGATGGTAATATTGGTCTTTGTATAGTGGTTTTTATTCAGTAACAGTATGGGGTTATGGTGTGGGGGTATTATTCAGTAACAGTATGGAGTAATGATGAGGAGGTATTATTCAGTAACAGTATGGGGTTATGGTGTGGGGGTATTATTCAGTAACAGTATGGGGTTATGGTGTGGGGGTATTATTCAGTAACAGTATGGGGTAATGATGAGGAGGTATTATTCAGTAACAGTATGGGGGTAATGGTGTCGCAGTATTATTCAGTAACAGTATGGGGTTATGGTGTGGGGGTATTATTCAGTAACAGTATGGGGTTATGGTGTGGGGGTATTATTCAGTAACAGTATGGGGTAATGATGAGGAGGTATTATTCAGTAACAGTATGGGGTTATGGTGTGGCGGTATTATTCAGTAACAGTATGGGGTTATGGTGTGGGGGTATTATTCAGTAACAGTATGGGGTAATGATGAGGAGGTATTATTCAGTAACAGTATGGGGTTATGGTGTGGCGGTATTATTCAGTAACAGTATGGGGTTATGGTGTGGGGGTATTATTCAGTAACAGTATGGGGTAATGATGAGGAGGTATTATTCAGTAACAGTATGGGGTTATGGTGTGGGGGTATTATTCAGTAACAGTATGGGGTAATGATGAGGAGGTATTATTCAGTAACAGTATGGGGTTATGGTGTGGCGGTATTATTCAGTAACAGTATGGGGTTATGGTGTGGGGGTATTATTCAGTAACAGTATGGGGTTATGGTGTGGGGGTATTATTCAGTAACAGTATGGGGTAATGATGAGGAGGTATTATTCAGTAACAGTATGGGGTTATGGTGTGGCGGTATTATTCAGTAACAGTATGGGGGTAATGGTGTCGCAGTATTATTCAGTAACAGTATGGGGTTATGGTGTGGGGGTATTATTCAGTAACAGTATGGAGTAATGATGAGGAGGTATTATTCAGTAACAGTATGGGGTTATGGTGTGGGGGTATTATTCAGTAACAGTATGGAGTAATGATGAGGAGGTATTATTCAGTAACAGTATGGGGTTATGGTGTGGGGGTATTATGCAGGTAGTATTTAATCTGGTATAGTGGTATGACATAACTATGTGTGTGTATATAGATAGATAGATAGATAGATAGATAGATAGATAGATAGATAGATAGATAGATAGATAGATAGATAGATAGATAGATAGATAGATAGATAGATAGATAGATAGATATGAGATAGATAGATAGATAGATAGATAGATAGATAGATAGATAGATAGATAGATAGATAGATAGATAGATAGATAGATAGATATGAGATAGATAGATAGATAGATAGATAGATAGATAGATAGATAGATAGATAGATAGATAGATAGATAGATAGATAGATAGATAGATAGAGATATATATATATAGATAGATATTTTTTTGTGTGAGGGGGGACATATGCTTTGAGTCTTGTAACTCTCCTGGACGCGCTAGAAATCATTGAAGCAGTTCTATGTACATCGCCTTCTGAATTGACTGCATTATTGATACAGTAAGCGAGTGTTCACATCTGCGTCGGGGTTCCATTGATGGCTTCTGTCAGACCTTTACGTCAGGGGAACCCATGAATGCAAACCTAACGGAAATCATAGCTTCCGTTTGCATTACCAGTGATTTCAATGGTAATGTTTTCTTTACAAATGGTTTTCGTTTGTCTCCGTTCTGCAAGGTTTCCGTTTTTTGGATGGAATCAATAGCGCAGTCGACTGTGCTATTGTTTCTGCCAAAAAAAACAGAAACCTTACTGAAATCAATGGTAATTCAAACGGAAGCAATTGTTTGTTTGGTTTGAGTTCATGGGTTCCCCTGACGGAAAGGTCTGACAGAAGCCATCAATGGAACCCCAAAGCAGATCTGAACAGGTCCTAATTCAGCATTGGGGTCCCATTTTTAACCTTGGCCAGGGCCACACTTTGTCTAAAACCGGCCCTGATTGTACTGAATTGTTACATATGTGATATCAGGGGGAAGATCTGACTAATAATAAAGCGGAGGATGAAGCAGAAGAAGAGCGGGTGAGGGGCGTTCAACCGTGTAACAGTGAAGTGGAGGAGGAAATTCCAGGAGGTGTTACCACAGGTAAGTAATAATGAATTTAGAAAGTGAATTGGGAGGTTTGTTAAAGAGGCTCTGTCACCAGATTTTGCAACCCCTATCTGCTATTGCAGCAGATCGGCGCTGCAATGTGGATTACAGTAACGTTTTTATTTTTAAAAAACAAGCATTTTTGGCCAAGTTATGACCATTTTTGTATTTATGCAAATGAGGCTTGCAAAAGTACAACTGGGCGTGTTTACAGTAAAAGTACAACTGGGCGTGTATTATGTGCGTACATCGGGGCGTTTTTACTTCTTTTACTAGCTGGGCGTTAGGAATGGGAGTGTATGATGCTGACGAATCAGCATCATCCACTTCTGTTCGTTAACACCCAGCTTCTGGCAGTGCAGACACAGAGCGTGTTCTCGAGAGATCACACTGTGACGTCACTCACTTCCTGCCCCAGGTCCTGCATCGTGTCGGCCACATCGGCACCAGAGGCTACAGTTGATTCTGCAGCAGCATCAGCGTTTGCAGGTAAGTAGCTACATCGACTTACCTGCAAACGCCGATGCTGCTGCAGAATCAACTGTAGCCTCTGGTGCCGATGTGTCCTCGCTCCGACACGATGCAGGACCTGGGGCAGGAAGTGAGTGACGTCACAGCGTGATCTCTCGAGAACACGCTGTGTCTGCACTGCCAGAAGCTGGGCGTTCTGAAGAGAAGTGGATGATACTTCTCGTCAGAACGCCCAGCTAGTAAAAGTAGTAAAAACGCCCCGATGTACGCACATAATACACGCCCAGTTGTACTTTTACTTTAAACACGCCCAGTTGGACTTTAGCAAGCCTAATTTGCATAAATACAAAAATGGTCATAACTTGGCCAAAAATGCTCGTTTTTTAAAAATAAAAACGTTACTGTAATCTACATTGCAGCGCCGATCTGCTGCAATAGCAGATAGGGGGTGCAAAATCTGGTGACAGAGCCTCTTTAAGGAGAGGTTCCTCCTTAGTTCTACATTACAATAAGGGTATGTTCACACGCAGTGGTTTCAGACGTAATTCTGCACGTTTACGCCTCAAATTACACCTGAAAAACGGCACCATTACGCCTCCAAACATCTGCCCATTGCTTGCAATGGGATATACGGTGTTCTGTTCCCACGAGACTTAATTTTACCCATCGCTGTCAAAATACAGTGGGTAAAAAGACGCCCGCGAAAAAGAAGTGCATGTCACATCTTGGGACGTTTTTGGAGGCCATTTATCATTGACTCCATTGAAAAACAGCTCCAATAACGGCCGTAAAATACGCAGCGAAAAACGCGAGTTGTTACAAAAACGTCTTTAAATCAGGAGCTGTTTTCGCTTGACAACAGCTACGTATTTTCAGACGTATTTTGCTAAGCGTGTGAACATACCCTCGCACTTCAGACAATGTGTTATACATAGTGCAGGACCTGAGGGAGCTGTGACTACACATAGAAGTTCTCTACAAGGTGTTCTATGAATCCGGTCATACACTAGACTTAGCATCAGAATTTGGGGGGCACCAGCTGCGAATAACATCTGCACTAACAGCCGAGATCTGAGAAATCTCAGTTTAACCACTTGAACACCGAGATCAATGCTGATAGGCAGCTCTCGTTGACATTTCCAGCCTTGCACTGTTTGTGAAGCCACCCTCACGGTGTCGTTTTTTTGAGACGTTTTTCATGCCTTTTTTTTCCCCCCAGTCAGAGGTTACATGACAGTTTATAGTAAAACATAAAATGCACTGCACACAATCGCTGTTTTTTAATTGTGTTTTTTCTGCTCTTTTGGTGAGTGTTTTGCTTCCGTGGCATTTTTTTTCAAAACGCAGCATGCTTCTCTAAAGGACCTGAAAATTGGCAGAAAAAGATGTTACAAATGTATGAATAAAAAAACCCAAAAAACTCCAGATGCGTCACTTGTAAAACACACATGAATTTCATGCGTATTTACAACTCAAGAATTGACACGCAGCTAATTTGTTGCAGAAATGTCTGCGAATTTTTCCATTCATCTTTATTCTAGTCACAGGAGTCTCATTTGCAGAAGTTTCTGTAAGAAATCTGCTGCGTGTGAATTTACTATAAATGTCAGTACATTGTGGAGGAACTACATATCGCCAATCACTTACATTTTGCGGGAAAGGGTTAAACATCATTATGTTATAGTCAATAACAAAAAACGTACATTTTGGTACTTTTTTCATTTATTTGGTTCAACCATTACAAATCCCCTAATAATAACATCAGAGAAGAAAGATCCTCATTATAGATCTATATTTAATATGGGACCGGGACAAGAATTGAGGAACTATAAGAAAACACACAGGGTCCCCATGACAACTATGCACACAAGTTACAAGGGGATTTTTTATTTATATTTCGGGGTAATCCAATCTTCCAGATCCATGATTATTAGGAAGCTCATATTTCACATGTAATTATTCTACATACTGTCACGAACAGGGGTATGTGGACCCACTAGGCCGCTCCGCCGTAGCAGCTGGCCAAATTACAGTCTGTAGATAGTCTATGCAAAGCCCTTAGCACAAGGGTAGCTTTAAGGCTGGGTTCACACGACCATGTTACGTTCGTAATAGACGGAACGTATTTCGGCCGGAAGTCCCGGACCGAACACAGTGCAGGGAGCCGGGCTCCTAGCATCATAGTTATGTACAATGCTAGGAGTCCCTGCCTCGCTGCAGGACAACTGTCCCGTACTGTAATCATGTTTTCTGCACTGTGTTCGGTCCGGGACTTCCGGCCGAAATACGTTCCGTCCATTACGGATGTAACATGGTTGTGTGAACCCAGCCTAAGAGTCCAGACAGTAGCAGAGGCTTTGGCACAGATAGAGCTTGATGTGGCAAGTGGCGCCAGACGTAGTGGATGATACAAGTAGTGGCAGATGACACCAGACGTGGTGTATAACAGCAGGCGTGGCAGATGACACTACACGTGGTGTATGACAGCAGGTGTGGCACATGACAACACGACTCCAACACTAGATAAGGCTCGGGAACAAACGCAGCACGTGATACAGGATATAGGTTATGGGATATGGGAACACTGGGAGCAGGATACAACTAAAGGACCATTTGCAATACGAACATGGGTAGACAACAATAATGCTCAGGCAAGGAATCAAAGGGCAGAGCCCTTCTTATAGTCCAGGGTGAACTGGGGCTAATTAGACATTATTTGCATGTGCGCCTGAGGGTAAGGAGAGGCGGCGGTCTGGGACCGCGATCGTTACACATGCAAAGATGTTTCAGTGATCATGATTTGCACTCAGGCCACTTCACTAGGTCCACCTTATTAATATTTGATAGGCCCCTCTTTCCCCTTAGAACATCCTGAATTCTTAGTGGAATGATATAACAAGGTACTGGAAACCTTTATTACAGATTCTGATTGATAACTTCACTCTGTCTATTCCACCACATCCTAAGGATGTTCTATAAAATTGTGTTCTCATGACTGTGCAGCCATATACAGACCTTACTGTCATGTCCGTGAATTCAGCTGGAGATGTGTGCTTTGTCTCATGACTAATTATCTGTTGCCAAGATTAGATTGTCAATTACAATATTAGGTTCTTGTAATAAAGTGATTCCCAATTGGTATTAAAGTGTCCAATGTGTTGGCAGAGGACAGGTGGGATTGTCAGACAAGATTATGGTTTTTTAAATATTTTAAGTTTTTCAAGTTGCGATTTATGTAATAAAAGTGGTGACCAGGTGTAGGCCATAATCCTGGACTTTATCATTGATAGATTTTAAAGCACACCTATGTTTTTATCGAAAAGTTCCACACGCAATTTTGCCACAATTTTTGTGAAGTCACTGCAAAATGCCACGATTTCCTGCAATTCCCTGCAAAAGACCAATTTTTAGCGTGACGTGAGAACCATGCACATGCAGCTTTTTAGTTATTATTGAGGAATACTTGAAGCAAAGTATTAGACATCTAGGGCAAAGTGCACATGGGAGTCAGAGAAATGCTGGGACTTCAGAAAAAAATCTATAACAAAGCAGAGGGAGATGCAAGAAGCTACTGCAAGGATTACATGAGAGAGTTTAGCCAGGCTATGAGTACAGGCAGGGCCGCCATGGGAATTTCTGGCCCCCATACAGCAAAGATGTCTGGGCCCCCCCTCCATTACCAGTGGTGGACAACGGAAAGTGTGGCGCTCATGTATGTACGTTATACGCGTTAACCGATTTTGGTGCTAAGGTCAATTACAGTGAACGAAACCAAGGAGCAGGCAGTGACCGGTTAATGCCCTGGATTGTGTTCAATTTATCCAAACGTATCCCACTGTATGGCATATAGTGGGATACGTCGACAGGGGAGTGGAGCTTTCCCAGGGCTGGAGTCCCCGGGCAGATCTTCTACTAGCGCTCTGCCCAGGGACTCTGGGGCTGTTCCTCATGTTCATACATGTAAGGCTTCCCACACACGAGCGTGTTCGGTTCCTGATATATGGACCGTATGTCGGCCGCATTTCAGGGACCGAACACAGTGCAGGGGCTCCTAGCATCATAGTTATATATGATTCCAGGAGTCCCTGACTCACTGCGGGTAAACTGTCCCATACTGTAATCATATTTTCAGTACGGGAAAGCAGTCCCGTGGGGAGGCAGGGACACCTAGCGTCATACATAACTATGATGCTAAGAGCCCGGCTCCCTGCAGTGTGTTCAGTTCGGGAAATGTGGCCGACATACGGTCTGTATATCACGGACCGAACATGCTCGTGTGTGGGAAGCCTAAAGCTTTGTTCACTTATGCGTTTGGGTTCCATTCATGGATTTCCATAGCTTTCCATTTGCATTACCATTGATTTCAATGGTAACGCATCCGTTGCAAATGGTTCCTGTTTGTTACTGTTCTGTAAGGTTTCCATTGTTTTGACGGAATCAATAGCGCAGTCGACTGCGCGGCTTTAATGCGTTTTTTTCAACTGCGCCTCAAAAGCTACATGTGAATATACCCTCCCCTGCTCAAAAAGTATAATTCAAATTTCCCTCGCATAACATCTACAGCAAAACCCTTCTACCATACACAAATGAACCACAAGGGTCTCTTCACACGTCGAGGTAAAATCACATTTTTTTGCAACAGTTTTCGTAAAATTGCTTTATAACCTATAACGGTTCTCACCAGTTTGTTTGTGGATCCTCGGTGTCGTCTGGGAGATGGTATTTGGAACCCAGGCAATGCTTGGCACAGCGGGTAGAGGCGGTCGGATGTATAGGCAGAAGTCAGGACAGGCAGCAGACGTCGTAACGGTTATGGCAGCAATAGGTCAAGGCAGGCGGCAGGCATCATAACGGGTATGGATAGCAATGGGTCAAGGCAGGCGGCAGACAAGGATAGTCAAGTTCAGGCAGAGGTCAGTAACGGGAAATCCAGACAAAAGGCAGAAGGGACGGAAACAGGGAAACAGGGCACAGGGGAACTCACGGGGAACTTGGTTGAACAAGCATGGATGTGCAACGGCCCGGTGGTGATGAAGTAGTGCGAGGCGGTATAGGGACACGGTGGCTGAGCCTTCAAGCACTCCCTGTGGAGCCGTTACAGGGAAAATGGAGGGGGTCTGCATTGTAGGGTGAATGTAGATGGTGGTAGTTGTAGTTTCCCCCTGGGGCACACCCTGTTGTACAGTCTCCCGGTCTGATGGTATTTGGGGTGCCCTTGTTGGTAACGTGGGTGCAGATTGAATACACGGGAGACGGTTGAACAACTTGTAAATAGTAACTTACGGTCCTTTACTTCAGGTTTGGTAGGGTGCAGATGCAATGGCGGCAGGCTGGCAGGTTAGGAGACAAGGCAGATGATTCCTTCTGAATTTCCTCCTTTGATTCTCTCATGAGCTGGATTTGCTCTCTGTGGTAATTACACAGCTGGATTACTTGTGTGTGTTTCTCCAGGTTTGATCCAAGATCTCTAAACTGGATTTTCTCCTCAGAGCTGCAGGGTTTCTCCCTACACAGGAACTACTCCTCACTCCAACCGTTACTTGGCTCTCTCAGAACTAACTACCTGATTCAAAACTACAAGGGATCCGCCTTGACTCCTCCCCTCAGCCCAGCCTTAAAGGAACAGTTTTAAACACATATTTTTCCATACAATGTCAGAAATCACAGTACATTGCTGCAGTGTATTCGGGACACTGCATACACCCCCTTTTTGAAGAAAGCCGTCCTCGGCGTCTGTGGACCTGTAAAACATGACATGTACAAATATATGGCAAACATTTATGTCCTTTAAATCTTTAAAGGTACAAAGGTGTAGGTAAGGGGACGACGACTCTTCTAGAAGGGGAACAGGGTCGTAGATCAATCAATCAACGCAACTGGGATAGTGTCCATAGTCCGGCACTAAACTGGAAACATGGGTGCTTAGGCCCATCTGGGACGTAGCAGAGGCAAATGTTCTTGGTCTCTCTTCAGCTTTAGTCAGCCAATTGAATGGATGAACACTGACTAACAAACACAGTACGAGAGTTTCATAATAGTTCAATCCTGATACCTGGCTGGCATCTTACCTCTGGTAACTGTCTCGATTCTTCTCAGGGGCTCTTCTGTCACAACCTCATGGTTTATGGATTCTTCCGGTTGAGGTCTGGACTCTGTTGCCAAAGGCGG
Organism: Rhinoderma darwinii; assembly: GCF_050947455.1. NCBI lineage: Eukaryota > Metazoa > Chordata > Amphibia > Anura > Rhinodermatidae > Rhinoderma > Rhinoderma darwinii. The sequence continues at coordinate 651,194,712 of NC_134687.1, read as the reverse complement.
TGGGATGGTATTCATTGCAGGAACAACACTGGGGATGAACACGGACATCCATGGCTTGAGAAACCAATCAAAAGGACGGAGACATCGGCTCATCTTTGGAGGGCTGAGAATCTTTAGTTGGGGGAGATTCCTCTGTGGGCTGTGGGGCTTCTCCAGCTGTAGGAAGTTCTTCAGTCGACTGTGGTTCTGTAGGTCTGTCTTCCTTCTGGTAGGGTTTAAGCCTGTTGCGATGTACAACTTGAGGATCTCGGCCCTCTCGCTCAATCTTGTAGACATCAGTACCTGGATATGGGATAGACTTTACAGTGTAGGGTTCTTTCTCCCACTTGCTGTCTAACTTGCTGGTGCGATGGTTGTTTTTCAGTCATACACGGTCTCCGATTTGGAATGGCTTTGCACGTGCATTCTTGTTAAAATCTGCCTGTGGCTTTTGGTGAGCATCTTCCATCTGGTTTTCCACAATCTCGTTCGCTTCAGCCAGGTGACGTTGGTGGTCACTCACCCACTCAATCTTTGGCAGGGGATTGATGGTGTCTGGCACCTCGACATCCAAGGCCATATCTGATGGTAACTTTCCTTGTCGGACAAACAGGAGATAGTAGGGTGTGTACCCTGTGGAACAATGGATGGTATTATTGTACAGGTACACCAGTTCAGGCAGTAGACTTAGCCAATCAGCTCTCTTCTGGGATGGAACAGTTCTCAGCATCTGAATGAGCGTCTGGTTCATCTTCTCACACAGGCCATTTCCTTGTGGATGATAAGCGGTGGTTCTGAGCTTCTGGCAGCCATGTAGGGAACACATCTCGTGGAACAGCTGGGACTCGAATGCAGATCCACGATCAGTCAGAATCTTGTCTGGGCAGCCATAAGGAAGCACGAAATTCTTCCAAACTATGGCAGCAGTTGACTTGGCAGTCAGGCCTTTCAGAGGCAAAGCAACAACAAACTTGGTGTAATGGTCAATAATTGTAATGGCATAGGCATACCCTGAGCGACTTGGTTCCAACTTGACATGGTCAATGGCTATAAGCTCCAGAGGTTTATGGCTGATGATAGGATGGAGTGGGGCTTTCTGGTCTGAAGGCTGTCCTTTACTCTGGGCACAAATAGGACATTCCCGGCACCACTTCTCTATGTCACTTCTCACACCAGTCCAGTAAAATCGTCTGCGGATGGTATCTTCAGTTTTCTGAACCCCAAAGTGTCCTGATCGGTCATGATAGGCTTCCAACACTGTTTTGGCATCTCGTCGGGGTACTACAATTTGATGCAGGCGTTCACCTGTAATAGGATCTAGAGCGTTCCTCTGTACCAGCCCTCTTGACAAGAAGAGGCGATTCTTTTGTTTCCATAGACGAATCAATTCTAGATCAGCTTTACCGCTTCGTATTCAGTCAGGAGTCTTGTGCTGTAGAACAGAAGTCTGGAGTTCTCGGAGAGTTCGACTTTCTCTTTGGATCTTAACCCATTGTCTTGGATCCTTAGAAGAGTCAGGAAACTCCGGCTCAGAGTGATCTTTTCTTTCTCTGGCGATCAGTGTATTTTGTGCAGCAAACTGGGCGTGGAAAGTTGGCATCTCTACTTCTTCCCACTCATCTTGACTTTGGGTGATTTCATCATCAACGGGCAATCTGGACAGGGCGTCAGCATTCTTATTGGATGTAGCAGACGGATACTTGATTACGAACTGATAGTTGGCCAGTCTGGATGCCCATCTCTGTTCAAGAGCTCCGAGTCTGGCGGTGTCAAGGTGGGCTAGCGGATTGTTATCTGTATAGACAATGAAGGGTGTCGCAGCAAGGTAGTCTTTAAATTTCTCGGTGACGGCCCACACAAGAGCTAGGAACTCCAGCTTGAAGGAACTATAATTCTGATCGTTCCTCTCAGCTCCACGAAGAGCTCTACTGGCATAAGCAATGACTCTCTCCTTTTGGTCTTTACCTGCAACAGGACTGCTGCCAACCCTTTGTTACTGGTGCCTGTGTACACTTTGAAGGGTTGCTGATAGTCAGGATATCCCAAGATTAGTGGTTCAATCAGCAGTTGTTTTAGCTTCTTGAAGGCAGTTTCATGGGCTTCAGCCCACTCAATTGGGATTCTTCTCTTCAGGGCTTCTTTGGACTGGCCTCTTAACAATCCCTGGAGCGGTTCTGCAACCTGAGCAAAATGTGGGATGAAACGCCTGTAGTATCCTGCAAACCCAAGAAAACTTCTCACCTCTTTGACGGTCTTAGGAGTTGGCCAGTTCTTCACAGCTGCCACTTTCTCTGGATCAGGAAGCACCCCATCTGCACTGACGACATGACCCAAGTAACGGACTTCTGGTTTCAGGAGATGACACTTAGAGGGTTTCACTTTCAGGCCATACATTATGAGGGTCTGGAATACTTCAGCCAGATGCTTCATACGTCTTTGAGTAGATGATGATATCGTCTAGGTACTGGAGGATGGTCTCGAAGTTGGAATGACCCAGGCAGCGTTCCATCAGTCTCTGGAAAGCGCCTGGGGCATTGCAGAGTCCAAAGGGCATGTCATTGAACTCGAACAATCCCATAGGAGTAGTGAAAGCAGTCTTTTCTTTGTCTTCAGGGGCCATGGGTACTTGCCAATACCCGCTGGTCAAGTCCAAAGTAGAGAAATAGGCAGCAGACCCTAAGGCAGTCAAGGATTCTTCAATGCATGGCAAGGGATACGCATCCTTGTGGGTGATCTTATTGAGTTTCCGGTAGTCCACACAGAACCTGATATCACCATCCTTCTTCACCAGGACTAGGGGTGCAGCCCATGGACTGTAACTTTCCCGAATCACATCAGCATCCTTCATCTCCCGAAGCTGTTTCTTCACCTGTTGGTACATAGCAGGTGGAATAGGACGGTACCTTTCCTTGATGGGTGGATGTGAACCCGTTGGAATGGTATGCTGTATAATGGTAGCTTTTCCAAAGTCCATGGAATGCTTACTGAAAGCTTGCTGGTGATCTTGGGCTACTGTTAGGATTCCTTCAATCTGTTCTTCTTGTGTATTGGCATCGCCAACGTGGATCCCGGTCCACCAGGGTTTTGTTGTCTTCCCAGGCGTGACACGACACTGGTTAGCATGTTGGGACACAACAGTTTCTGGACTCCAGATGTCTTCCACAAAGATCTGTGACAGCTTGGCAATTGGGTAATGCTTCTTCAGCTCCACAGCTTGATTGCCAAGATTCAGGAGGCGGATGGGTACCCTCCCATTGGAAACGGTCACAAGGCTTCTAGCTGCCTGTACTGTTGGGTGTTCTTCCAGTGGAAGAGGTTCCACTAGAGCTTGATAGTCTTTACCGTGTAAACCTGAACGAGCTCTACACCACACCATGGTTTCTGTCTCTGGCTGCAGAGTCACCCGTTGGTTGTCCATAATATGAGCACGGCAAATCTCACCCTTTTCATTGCAGAATCTCTGTTGAGCAGTCAGGCGACGTATGGAATTCTGCAGCGCAACTTGCTTAGAGGTAGAAGCTGTAGGAAGGGCACTGTTAGGGATCTGCCAGGTACTTCATCTAGGTATACTCCTGGGACTAATCAATCCACACCTGAGGCCAGACCTGTTCGACTGACACCATCTCCCACCAACCAGGGTGGCAGGCTCAGGAGTGGGAGAGCCTATCGCGGCCTGGTCTGTCGGAGTTAGCTCCGCCCCCTGTCCTTTATTACCTGCCCTGTTCTCTCCCTCAGTGCTTGTAATTCTTTTGGATTCCTGGCCCCACTGCTGCTTGCTCCAGCCTGCTTCTGCCGTGCTTCTGCCTTGCTGCAGTTCTGCTTGACCTGCTTTGCTTTGCCCCTGGCTTGCTTCTGTCTCCTTGCCCGCTTGGGTGTACTCACTTCGTCCTGGTCCTGACTGTCCGTTCGCCGCTCCGTTTCCTCGTGGCGTTCCGTGGCTACTGCCCATTCCCTTGCATGTTCCCTGTTTGTTTTCCTGTGCACTTAGACAGCGTAGGGACCGCCGCCCAGTTGTACCTCGTCGCCTAGGGCGAGTCGTTGCAAGTAGGCAGGGACAGGGCGGTGGGTAGATTAGGGCTCACTTTCCCTTCACCTCCTTCCGGCCATTACATAATTACAAGCCTTTACCTAGTCTACCATTTCTCCTACGCTGACGCTATCATGGACCACCTTGAGACCCTGGCCCAGCAGATGCAGGGCCTCTCCCTACAGGTCCAGGCCCTGGCCCAAAGGGTCAATCAGGGTGACGCTGCTTTAGTAGTACCCCTCACCTCACCTCTAGAACCCGACCTCAAGTTACCTGACCGGTTCTCAGGGGACCGTAAGACGTTTCTCTCCTTCCGGGAGAGTTGCAGACTGTATTTCCGCCTAAAGCCCCACTCCTCAGGTTCCGAGAACCAGCGGGTGGGTATCATCATATCCCGACTCCAGGAAGGGCCCCAAGAGTGGGCCTTCTCCTTGGCTCCTGACGCCCCTGAACTTTCCTCTGTTGATCGTTTTTTCTCTGCCCTCGGACTCATTTACGACGAGACTGACAGGACTGCCTTAGCCGAGAGTCAGCTGGTGACCTTACGTCAGGGTAGGAGACCGGTTGAGGAATACTGTTCTGATTTTAGGAAGTGGTGCGTAGCTTCTCAGTGGAACGATCCGGCCCTAAGGTGCCAGTTTAGGTTAGGATTATCTGACGCCCTGAAGGATCTGCTGGTTAGCTACCCCTCGTCTGACTCCCTTGACCAGGTTATGGCCCTAGCAGTACGACTTGACCGACGTCTCAGGGAACGTCAGCTAGAACGCTTCAGTGTGCTCCCCTCTGACTTTTCTGCGATCCCCCCCGAGGTCCCGTCTCCTCGCCCCTCCACGGAGGACTCGGAGGTACCTATGCAACTCGGGGCCTCCATGTCCCCTCGACAACGTAGGGAGTTTCGCAGAATGAATGGTCTCTGCTTCTACTGTGGGGACGACAAGCATCTACTGAACACCAGTCCCAGGCGCAAGAATAAGAAGCCGGAAAACTTCCGCGCCTAAGTGATCATCGGGGAGGTCACTTGGGCGCACAGGTATTTCCCGTTAATGTGAAACGCAATAAAATTTTGCTTCCCTTTCAGGTCTCGTTTGCTGGCCGGGCTGCCACGGGCAGTGCTTTCGTGGATTCAGGGTCATCTGCTAATATCATGTCTGCGGAATTTGCTATGTCTCTAAAGATGCCTTGTATTGATTTACCTTATCCTATCCCTGTAGTAGGAATCGACTCAACTCCCCTTGCTAATGGTTATTTTACTCAGCATACTCCTGTTTTTGAACTCCTTGTTGGCTCCATGCATTTGGAGCAGTGCTCTGTACTGGTGATGCAGGGATTATCGTCTGATCTGGTTTTAGGCCTTCCCTGGTTGCAGTTGCATAATCCCACGTTTGATTGGAATACTGGGGATCTCACCAAATGGGGTAATGAATGTCTTATGTCATGTCTTTCTGTTAACTCTATTTCTCCCCGGGAGGAGGTAAACACGCTTCCTGAGTTTGTTCAGGACTTCGCCGATGTGTTTTCTAAGGAGGCCTCCGAGGTGTTGCCCCCCCATAGAGATTACGATTGCGCTATCGATTTGGTGCCTGGTGCCAAGCTTCCTAAGGGGAGGATATTTAATCTTTCATGTCCTGAACGTAAAGCTATGAGGGAATATATCCAAGAATGCCTGGCCAAGGGTTTCATTCGCCCCTCGACTTCTCCTGTAGGTGCTGGCTTCTTCTTCGTGGGGAAGAAGGATGGTGGTCTTAGGCCGTGCATTGATTATCGTAACCTGAATAAGGTCACCGTAAGGAACCAGTACCCACTTCCTTTGATTCCGGATCTTTTTAATCAGGTTCAGGGAGCCCAATGGTTTTCTAAGTTCGATCTACGGGGGGCATATAACCTTATCCGCATCAAAGAGGGGGATGAGTGGAAAACTGCGTTGAACACACCCGAGGGTCATTTCGAATACCTGGTCATGCCCTTTGGGTTGTGTAATGCCCCTGCTGTCTTCCAGAATTTTATTAATGAAATCCTGAGAGAGTACCTGGGTAATTTTCTTGTTGTGTACCTTGATGACATACTGGTGTTTTCCAAGGACTGGTCCTCCCACGTGGAGCATGTCAGGAAGGTGCTCCAGGTCCTTCGGGAGAATAATCTGTTTGCTAAGACTGAAAAATGTGTCTTTGGGGTACAGGAGATACCATTTTTAGGGCAAATCCTCACTCCTCATGAATTCCGCATGGACCCTGCCAAGGTTCAGGCTGTGGCGGAATGGGTCCAACCTGCCTCCCTTAAGGCGTTACAGTGTTTTTTAGGGTTCGCCAACTATTACAGGAGATTTATTGCCAACTTCTCGGTCGTCGCTAAGCCTCTTACGGACCTTACCCGCAAGGGTGCTGATGTCCTCCATTGGCCCCCTGAGGCCGTCCAGGCCTTTGAGACCCTCAAGAAGTGCTTTATCTCGGCCCCCGTGCTGATTCAGCCCAACCAAGAGGAGCCATTTATTGTGGAGGTTGACGCTTCCGAGGTGGGAGTGGGGGCCGTCTTGTCCCAGGGTACCAGCTCCCTCACCCATCTCCGCCCCTGTGCTTACTTCTCTAGGAAGTTTTCGCCCACTGAGAGTAACTATGATATTGGCAACCGCGAACTTCTAGCCATTAAATGGGCTTTTGAGGAGTGGCGGCACTTCCTGGAGGGGGCCAGACACCAGGTAACGGTCCTTACGGATCACAAGAATCTGGTTTTCCTAGAATCGGCCCGGAGGCTTAATCCTAGACAAGCTCGGTGGGCACTATTCTTTACCAGATTTAATTTCTTGGTTACCTATAGGGCTGGGTCCAAGAATATTAAGGCTGATGCTCTGTCACGTAGTTTCATGGCCAATCCTCCTTCTGAGAAGGATCCTGCTTGTATTTTACCCCCTGGTATAATCGTCTCTGCCACGGATTCTGATTTAGCTTCTGATATCGCGGCTGATCAGGGTGCAGCTCCCGGGAACGTCCCTGGGGACAAACTGTTTGTTCCCCTGCAATACCGGCTGAGGGTACTCAGGGAAAACCATGACTCCGCTCTATCTGGTCATCCTGGCATCTTGGGCACCAAACACCTCATTACCAGAAACTATTGGTGGCCTGGGTTGCCTAAAGATGTTAGGGCTTACGTCGCCGCTTGTGAGGTTTGCGCTAGGTCCAAAACCCCTAGGTCCCGACCTGCGGGCCTACTACGTTCCTTGCCCATTCCCCAGAGACCTTGGACCCATATCTCCATGGATTTTATCACCGATTTGCCTCCATCTCAGGGCAAGTCGGTTGTGTGGGTGGTAGTCGACCGCTTCAGCAAGATGTGCCACTTTGTGCCCCTTAAGAAGCTACCTAACGCCAAGACGTTAGCTTCTTTGTTTGTGAAACACATCTTGCGTCTCCATGGGGCCCCAGTCAATATCGTTTCTGACAGAGGGGTACAATTTGTTTCCTTATTTTGGAGAGCTTTTTGTAAAAAGTTGGAGATTGATCTGTCCTTCTCCTCCGCCTTCCATCCCGAAACTAATGGCCAAACGGAAAGGACCAACCAATCCCTGGAACAATATTTAAGGTGTTTCATCTCTGACTGTCAATTCGATTGGGTCTCATTCCTTCCCCTTGCTGAATTTTCCTTGAATAACCGGGTCAGTAACTCGTCAGGGGTCTCCCCGTTTTTCTGTAATTTCGGGTTTAACCCAAGATTCTCCTCCGTCTCCCCTGGTTGTTCCAATAATCCTGAGGTAGAGGATGTTCATCGGGAACTGTGCACCGTCTGGGCCCAGGTTCAGAAGAACCTAGAGGCGTCCCAGAGCGCACAAAAGATTCAGGCGGATAGTAGACGTTCTGCTAACCCCCGGTTTGTCGTCGGGGATTTGGTCTGGTTGTCGTCCAGGAACTTGCGCCTTAAGGTCCCGTCCAGGAAGTTTGCTCCCCGATTTATTGGACCTTATAAGATCATTGAAGTCCTCAACCCTGTATCCTTCCGTCTGGAGCTCCCCCCATCATTTCGCATACATGACGTCTTCCATGCCTCCCTCCTTAAACGCTGCTCCCCGTCCTGGTCCCCCTCGAGGATACCTCCTGTTCCCGTTCTCACCCCTGAGGGGGTGGAATTCGAGGTGGCCAAGATTATGGACAGTAGGATGGTCCAGGGCTCCCTCCAGTACCTGGTCCATTGGAGAGGATACGGGCCGGAGGAGAGGACTTGGGTACCTGCCCGTGATGTTCACGCTGGGGTATTGATCAGGAGGTTCCACCTTCTCTTCCCCACTAAACCGGGTCCCCTTAGTAAGGGTCCGGTGGCCCCTCATAAAAGGGGGAGTACTGTTAGGGATCTGCCAGGTACTTCATCTAGGTATACTCCTGGGACTAATCAATCCACACCTGAGGCCAGACCTGTTCGACTGACACCATCTCCCACCAACCAGGGTGGCAGGCTCAGGAGTGGGAGAGCCTATCGCGGCCTGGTCTGTCGGAGTTAGCTCCGCCCCCTGTCCTTTATTACCTGCCCTGTTCTCTCCCTCAGTGCTTGTAATTCTTTTGGATTCCTGGCCCCACTGCTGCTTGCTCCAGCCTGCTTCTGCCGTGCTTCTGCCTTGCTGCAGTTCTGCTTGACCTGCTTTGCTTTGCCCCTGGCTTGCTTCTGTCTCCTTGCCCGCTTGGGTGTACTCACTTCGTCCTGGTCCTGACTGTCCGTTCGCCACTCCGTTTCCTCGTGGCGTTCCGTGGCTACTGCCCCTTCCCTTGCATGTTCCCTGTTTGTTTTCCTGTGCACTTAGACAGCGTAGGGACCGCCGCCCAGTTGTACCTCGTCGCCTAGGGCGAGTCGTTGCAAGTAGGCAGGGACAGGGCGGTGGGTAGATTAGGGCTCACTTTCCCTTCACCTCCTTCCGGCCATTACAGGCACCATGTAGGGCATCTAGCATTTCTTCATAGCAATTGTGGAGTATGTTCATGCCCAGCACCATTGGTGGAAATTCATCATCCTTCAGATCTATGACAATTACACCTTGCTGTGGTAGTTGCATCTCTCTCACCTGGATTGTAGGTTCCCAGTAACCATGTAGTGGTATCGACTGTCCATTACCAGCTATGACTTTCAGCCATGGGTCTGGAGGTTGTATCAGCTGATCAGTGTCCCAATGTTTCTCAAACCACCCTCTTTGCAGCGTGGTGAACTGTGAGCAAGTGTCCAGTAAGGCGAGAATCGGGACTCCCTCTATGTGGATGATGATCACTGGACACTGCCCAACATAGCGGGGTATGCTTTCTGGAGTGGATGGACCTAGTGGCCTTCCTCCCGAGGGGCGGTCCATTGCCTCGGGGGTTTGTCGTTTAACTGACGGCATTCTCTCTCAACATGGCCAGCTTTTTGGCACCTGCGGCAAATGGGTCTTCCCTTAGCATCAAACTTGTCAGTAGGGAGCCTACCCGGATTCTGGTAAGTTAACATTCTTCTAACAGGTCTATCACGGAATCTGTTACTGGCGTACCGGTGGCTTTCCTCTTGGTGCTGCTTCAGATCTTCCAAGCTCTGACACACTTTAGTGAGGCTTTTGGTCAAAACAGCAACTTGTTCACTCAGTTCCGCAACTGAATCTGGCTCTGGCTTGGGGGATGACGGAGCAATGGCAGCTTGGCTTCACAAGGTAACTCGGTAGTCAGCGGGAAGCTCATGGGGTGTCTCGATGGAATAGGGACAAACTTTAGTTGGAGCCGATGCAGCTTCAGTCCCCAGGATCCTTATGACTAGTTCTTTAAAGTCCAGGAAAGTACAGTCTGTGTTCTGGGAGGCCAACATTCTGAGCTGGCTTTTTAGGGCTTCAGATCCAGCTCCCTCCACAAATTGCTCTCTTAAGGCCTTGTCAGCAGCTGCAGCCTCCATGGGTTCTACCTGCATAATTGCTCGTACCGCCTCCTGCAGGGATAAAGCAAAGTCTCTCAATGACTCACCGGGCTGTTTTTTTCCAAAGAACCTCATCTTGATTTCTGCCACAGTTCTCCCTTCAAAAATGGCGCACAGCCGTTCCAGAATTTGTTCAGCTGTCTTTCTCTCAGTTCTGGGCCAGGATTTCACTTCTCTCAAAGCTGTGCCCTCTAGCTGTCCAGTTAATATCTCAACCTTCTGTTCTGTGGAGAGAGGATACAAGCCAAACATGGACAACATCTTCTGTCTGAAATCTTTCAGTGAATGATTTTCTCCCTGGTAGCGGGAGAGCCATGGTGCTCCAAAGTAGTAGGGCATTGTGATTGGCATCACCTGGGCAGCTGGGGGTAATCCACTGTTGCTGGGCGAAACTTCTTCTCCCTCGTCAGACATTTCTTATATATTTGTGGTTCATTGCCCTTAGCAATGCTGTGCAAATTTTTCAAACTGAGTCTCTTATCTGCTCACCGCGGTCTCTGGTTGTGGTGCGGTGACTTCTGCGGCTGTAGGACACTTCCACTCTCGCAGGGCTAAGTGGGAATAAATTCTTTAGCTTTCTCAGCAGCAGCGGCTATTGCGGCTCCGGCTGGGTAACTTTCAAGATGGCGGCACCCAGGGACTTCCGGTAATTGCGGCTGGTGTTTTCCGTCCCCGGCACAGCATGTGGTAGGAACTTTGGTTCCGCTGTCCACGTGATGTTTCACTGTTGCTAGGCAGATTCTAGCTCTTCCCACCAGGAAGTGAGCGTGCTGTTACTTGGCAGTTATTCTGGTCTCCGCTTTCCTGCTGTAACACTGTCAGCTGGTTAACCCCTCGTGGGCTGGAACAAAATGCGGTCGTGACGCAGCAGACAATTTCTAAATCAAATACAGTCTCTAATGCCACTTTTTCTTCACACAAACAGCGATATCTTCCTGTAACAGTCTTGTAATGCACCCTGGAGGGGCCACAGTAAATGTCACACAAAAAGTCTCTAAAATCACACTGCTGCTGCTTAAACACTGGGTTTTCCAAGATGGCTGATTAACCCCTGTTTTGCTGGTTGCAATTCTCTATGCAGCGATATTCAACAGCAATAAAGTCTCTAAGCAAATTTCTTTAGGAGGCACAGAGGTGATATAACAATCCTGTTCGTAAAGCCAAATTAATATGCAACGGCCCGGTGGTGATGGGGTAGTGTGAGGCGTTATAGGGACATGGTGGCTGGGCCTTCAAGCATTCCCTGCGGAGCCGTTACAGGGAAAATGGAGTGGGTCTGCACTGTATGGTGAATGTAGATGGTGGTAGTTGTAGTTTCCCCCTGGGGCACACCCTGTTGTACAGCCTCCCGGTATGATGGTATTTGGGGTGTCCTTGTTGGTAACATGGGTGCAGATTGAATACACGGGAGACGGTTGAATAACTTGTAAATAGTAACTTACAGTCCTTTACTTGAGGTTTGGTAGGGTACAGATGCAATGGCTGCAGGCTGGCAGGTGAGGAGACAAGGCAGATGATTCCTTCTGAACTTCCTCCTTTGATTCTCTCATGAGCTGGATTCGCTCTCTATGGTAATTACACAGCTGGATTACTCGTGTGTGCTTCTCCAGGTTTGATCCAAGATCTCTGAACTGGATTTTCTCCTCAGAGCTGCAGGGTTTCTCCCTACACAGGAACTACTCCTCACTCCAACCGTTACTTGGCTCTCTCAGAACTAACTGACGGATTCAAAACTACAAGGGATCTGCCTTGACTCCTCCCCTCAGCCCAGCCTTAAAGGAACAGTTTTAAACACATATTTTTCCATACAATGTCAGAAATCACAGTAAATTGCTGCAGTGTATCTGGGACACTGCAGATGCAAGGAACGAGGAACATTAAATAGGATGTCTTACGAATTAAGCGCGCGCTGGCCCTTTAAGACAGGACGAGTCAGCGCACGCTCCCCCTAGTGACTGCAGCCGCACATCGAGTATGACGGCTGTGGTGGGAGGTAAGGGATGCACTTACCTAATGCCGTCCAGGGCCAGCAGAGTGTCCGGATCGGGTAAGTGGAGCTCGGGAAGAGCATGTGGTAATGGAGGACGCCGGAACCGGAGCAGAGGCCGTGGGGACGGCGGGGAATGGCGCAGCAGCCATTACAGTACCCCCCATTTACGCACCCTCTTTTTAGGCTTGCTTGGAAACCTTCGCTCAAAGTCCTTGATGAGAGCTGGGGCGTTGATATTCTCCACGGGCTCCCATGATCTCTCCTCAGGACCATAATCTTTCCAGTCCACTGGGTACCATAATCTCCCCCGTGATCGTTTGACATCTAGGATCTCTTGAATTTCAAATTCGGCATCAGCCGCTGGCGCAGGATGGACAGGAATTTTCTTTGAAAAAATGGTTGAGTATAGTGGGTTTCAGCAGAGAAATATGGAAGGAATTAGAGCTTTTCAGAGACTGAGGAAGGCGAAGTCTAAAAGTTACTGGATTGATTTGTTTTGTTATTTCATAGGGACCCAGAAACCGAGAAGCTAGCTTGTAACAAGGGGTCTTCAGACCTATGTACTGGGTGGACAGCCAGACTTTATCCCCAGGAAGGAGCTGCGGTGGTATCCTGCGTCTTTTATCCGCGTCTCTCTTAAACCTGGCTACGGCTTTGTGGATGGAGTCCTTGCCCTTCTGCCATATCCATACAAAGTCGCGGTGGACCGTGTTAGCAGCTGGAACCTCAGAAGGCACAGAGACTGGTAGGGGAATTCCTGGGTGCTGGCCATACACCAAGAAGAAGGGAGAAGAGCGGGTAGATTCCCCCGAGTGGTTGTTGTAGGCAAATTCGGCCCATGGAAGCAAACTTGCCCAGTCGTCTTGTCACGGAGACACGAAATTCCTGAGGAAACTTTCAAGTATTTGGTTTATCCGCTCTACTTGACCATTGTATTGGGGATGGTACGCGGAAGAGAAGTCTAGTTTGACCTCCAGCAGTTTGCACAAGGCTCTCCAGAACTTGGATGTGAACTGAACATAGAAACAATATGCTTAGGCAGACCATCAAGGCGAAAGATGTGCTTGATAAACAGCGTTGCCAGTCGGGAAGATGACGGAAGGCCTGAGAGAGGTACGAAGTGCTCCATCTTGGAAAAGCGATCCGCTACAACCCAGATCACGGTAGACCCAGCAGAACTAGGCAGATCGGTGAGGAAGTCCATGGCAATGTGCGAACAGGGAGAGTCAGGCATGGGCAGAGGGTGCAAAAGGCCAGAAGGTCTTGAATGGGAGACTTTATTTTGAGAGCAGGTGGAGCAGGCAGAAACAAAGTCTTTAGTGTCTTGGGACATGGAAGGCCACCAGTACTGACGGGCAATCAAATTGAGAGTCTCTTTGATGCCAGGGTGCCCAGAAACCCTGGAGGCATGACCCCAACGAAGAACACAATCCCTTTGTTTAGGGGGTACGTAGGTCTTTCCTCGGGGTATGTGTACCACTTCAGCTGGAGCATTGATCACAATACGTTTATGATCTATAATAAACTGTGGGCTGGGCTCTTGGTCTGTGGGGTCAAAACAGCGAGATAAAGCGTTAGCCTTGGTATTCTCTCCAGAGGGTCTGTAGCGAAGCTGAAAATCGAATCTGGAGAAGAATAATGCCCACCGAGCTTGACGAGAGTTTAGGCGTTGAGCAGTCTGTAAGTATAGGAGGTTCTTATGATCTGTGTAAATGATGATGGGATGCCGTGCACCCTCAAGCAAATGTCTCCATTCCTCCAGGGCCAATTTAATAGCTAAAAGTTCTTTATCTCCAATTCCATAATTTCTTTCAGCAGATGTGAACGATTTGGAGAAAAAACCGCAGGCCACCAGTCTCCCTCTACAAGTATTTTGTGAAAGAATAGCTCCGACTCCCACAGATGAAGCATCGACCTCCAGAACAAAGGGTTTGGTGGAATCCGGTCTATGTAGGACTGAAGCAGAAGAGAAGGCAACTTTAAGAGCTTGGAATGCGGCTTCAGCCTCCATGGTCCAGTCTTTAGCATTAACCCCTTTTTTGGTCAGAGCAGAAATAGGAGCTGTCATAGAGGAGAAATGAGGAATAAACTGGCGGTAATAATTTGCAAATCCCAGCAGGCGTTGGACCGCTTTGAGTCCTTGTGGACGAGGCCAGTTGAGAATAGAAGATAGCTTGGCTGGATCCATTTGAAAACCCTGGTCTGAAATGACATACCCCAAGAAAGGCAGGCTGGTTCTCTCGAAGAGGCATTTCTCTAGCTTGGCAAACAGAGAGTTCTCTCGCAGACGCTGTAACACGTGGCACACATGCACACAATAAGTTTGAATATTGGGAGAAAAGATTAAAATGTCATCTAGGTATACCACCACACAGCTGTACAACAGATCTCAAAAAATTTCATTAACAAAGGACTGGAAAACCGCAGGAGCATTACAAAGTCCAAAGGTCATGACGAGGTATTCAAAATGCCCATCACAAGTGTTGAAGGCGGTTTTCCATTCGTCTCCCTCGCGGATACGGATGAGGTTATAAGCTCCACGAAGGTCTAGTTTGGTGAAGATTTTTGCCCCCTGTAGGCGGTCAAAGAGTTCTGAGATCAATGGTAATAGGTACTTTTTCTTTAATGTGATATTATTCAATCCTCGGTAATCAATACAAGGACGCAGGGAGCCGTCTTTTTTTCTCACAAAGAAAAAACCTGCGCCAGCAGGAGAGGAGGACTTACGGATGAATCCTCTCTACAGATTTTCTTGGATATACCGAGACATGGCCTCAGTCTCAGGCAAGGACAAAGGGTAGACTCTACTTCTTGGAGGCATGGCATTGGGGACTAGGTCTATGGAACAGTCGTATGGCCTGTGAAGAGGCAGCGATTCAGCTTGTTGTTTACAGAAGACATCCGAGAAGCTTTTGTATGGAGTAGGAAGTCCTGCTGAGTTAGGTTCTGTAGACTGAGGCATGGGTGGGCGAATAGATTGTAGACAATGCTGGTGACAGAAGTCACTCCAGCGGGTAATTTGCAATGGACAACGGTTTGGTTAGTTTTTGCACTGGGATTTGGTAGCAATTTACCAAGGACTGGCACAGAAAATTCCCAACGGATCCAGAATCTAGGAAGGCTTGAACACAGAAAATGGCTTCGCTGGTATGGTCATCTTCTGAGAGGAAGGTATTCCACCTAGGGTAGCCCCTCCTACTTGCCCTAGGCATTGGAGCTTTCCGGCCTTACTGGACAGTCTCTGAGGAAGTGCGTTTTACCGCCACAATACAAACATAAATTCAACTTGCGTCTATTCTGGCGCTCCACAGGCGTGAGTCTTGTTCTCTCCACCTGCATGGGTTCGTCCGACCGAGAGGAAAATTAGGCCAGAAGAGGTCTTTGGAAGGTTGGTGCCAACCGCGATGTCCGAGCAGATTCTTGTTGTCTCTCACGGAAACGTATATCTATACGATTTGCTAGAGTAATCAGGTCATCCAAGGACAGTGGATGGTCTCGGCCAGCAAGTTCATCCTTGATTCGGCCCGCCAGACCCTCCCAGAAGGATGATACCAATGCCTCATTATTCCACTGGAGTTCAGTAGCCAGGGGGCGAAATTGAATGGCGTATTGGCCTACTGTGGAGGTTACTTGCTGGAGCTTGAGTAGAGAGGAAGCTGCAGAAGAGGCTCGAACCGATTCTTCAAACACCCTTTTAAATGTGGAGAGAAAGTTTTGAATGTTGTACATGATGGGGTCGTTTCTCTCCCACAAGGGCGATGCCCAAGCCAGCGCTTCACCAGACAGCAGGGACAGGATGTAGGCCACCTTAGCCCGGTCTGAGGAAAGATTATGCGGCATGACTTCAAAGTGGATGGTGCATTGGCTAACAAACCCCTGCAGGTCTTGGGGTCTCCCTCATCACGGGCAGGTGTAGGTAAATATAGTCCAGGACTGTAGACCGGAGCTTGTGGTGGTGGTGATATCGGAGGCGCCAGAGGCGCTAGTTCGTTCGAACGAGTGGGCACATTCTGCAGTAGCGGAAACAGCTGATCTTGGCGGACTCGTTGTCTGAAAAGCTCCTGAGCCATATCTGCCATATCAGGCAGGGCTGTGTCAAGGGTATCCATGGCTTGTTTAACCTATAACGGTTCTCTCCGGTTTGTTCGTGGATCCTCGGTGTCGTCTGGGAGATGGTGCTTGGAACCCAGGCAACGATTGGCACAGCGGGCAGAGGCAGTCGGATGGATAGGCAGAAGTCAGGACAGGCAGCAGATGTCGTAAAGGGTATGTATAATAATATACCTAGTGGAGAACACCAAAAAGGAGGATCCCTGGAGAGTTTTGTTATAAACATATGTTTCACTTCGTGTGCACTGTCAATAGGGACCTGGGCTCAGCAACCCAAAGTAAACATGGTAATAACGGTGCAACCCGCTGATTTATAGCAAGACCTAAAGATTGGAGTCTGACACACCAAAATTGAGTTAAAACAACAAAAATTTATTAGATAAATTAAAATAACAGAACATGTAAAAAGCAGAGATGATTTCCACAGTGCGGAAAGACAATCAGATTGTACAGAGAATCTATATTTTTTATATATAAGTATATGAATGACGCTGTGTAACCACAAGAAAATAAAGTTACAGCACATTACATTTATATTACATGATTGTGTCACAACATGAACCAGCAAGAAAACCTATTCAGCACTTCCTATATGGGCTATGTTGTAAATAAATTCCAATAGCCAGATATAAATGAACATATGATAGTTCAGTGACTAATGTAGATAATAATATTATATGCACCATATAGGAGCTCTACGTAATACACACAGAAAATTGCCTGTGCAGATAACAGAAATGCCTCTATCAATTTGGCACAAAAAGGGTATATACCATAAATGAGAGGTCTATACACATGCTGACAAGGAGCTCTTACCCATCACGGAGGTCACTGTCTCTGGTGTCAGCCCCGACACGCGTTTCGGCCCGGAAGCCTTCGTCTGAGGGTGGTGTCAGGACCATAAACCAGGCCCTTTAAATCGCATTGAGCAAATCACAGGTAAGTGGTTAAAATCAAAGGGATGCCATCAGTGAAAAAGCAGCATGCACGGAGCCGCAGTCCCGCGAGTCCATATCCGGGGCACTGAACCGGAAGCAGAAGACGCCGCGAACACGTGTTCTGCACTCCAGTCCAGGCCGGGAGGTGGAAACAGGGAGCATAAAGCATGATTCAATCGTAATGCAATAAAAGAATTTGGTTGGATCACAATAAAGTAGAAAACAAAAACGAAGGTGAAACCAACAAACAAAAGAAAATTATTGTTTGTTTTTACATTAAAAAACTTAGAATCTCACCCTAACCTGTCCCTACTTTTAAAACATATATATATATATATATATATATATATATATATATATATATATATATACCGACATTCAGACAGTGTAAAGCTGAGTAGCCATATAAGTGACTAGTAATGCAGAACATATTTGTGTACATACAAAATAGAAAAACTATACATAATCCATTGGATAAATAACTAAACATACAAAGCAAACCATTACACCAGAACATAATTTAAATGTACATAGCAACATGCATGACAGTGCACAAAAGTGATAAGCATTATTGTAAATACACAAAGTGTTATTCCATGAAGATATAAAGCAATATATAATAAAAAATATATGTTTACAAAAAAAATAATAAATAAATATAGGAATACACACATATACATCTACACTACCGTTCAAAAGTTTGGGGTCACCCAGACAATTTTGTGTTTTCCATGAAAACTCACACTTATATTTATCAAATGAGTTGCAAAATGACTAGAAAATATAGTCAAGACATTGACAAGGTTAGAAATAATGATTTTTATTTGAAATAATAATTTTCTCAAACTTTGCTTTCGTCAAAGAATGCTACATTTGCAACAATTACAGCATTGCAGACCTTTGGCATTCTAGCTGTTAATTTGCTGAGGTAATCGGGAGAAATTTCACCCCATGCTTTCAGAAGCTCCTCCCACAAGTTGGATTGGCTTGATGGGTACTTCTTGCGTTCTGGTGACTGCGCTGGCCACTCCATTACAGATAGAATACCAGCTGCCTGCTTCTTCCCTAAATAGTTCTTGCATAATTTGGAGGTGTGCTTTGGGTCATTGTCCTGTTGTAGGATGAAATTGGCTCCAATCAAGCGCTGTCCACAGGGTATGGCATGGCATTGCAAAATGGTGTAATAGCCTTCCTTATTCAAAATCCATTTTACCTTGTACAAATCTCCCACTTTACAAGCACCAAAGCAACCCCAGACCATCACATTACCTCCACCATGCTTGACAGATGGCGTCAGGTACTCTTCAAGCATCTTTTCAGTTGTTCTGCGTCTCACAAATGTTCTTCTGTGTGATCCAAACACCTCAAACTTCGATTCATCTGTCCATAACACTTTTTTCCAATCTTCCTCTGTCCAATGCCTGTGTGCTTTTGCCCATATTAATCTTTTCCTTTTATTAGCCAGTCTCAGATATGGCTTTTTCTTTGCCACTCTGCCCTGAAGGCCAGCATCCCGGAGTCGCCTCTTCACTGTAGACGTTGACACTGGCGTTTTGCGGGTACTATTTAATGAAACTGCCAGTTGAGGACCTGTGAGGCGTCTATTTCTAAAACTAGAGACTCTAATGTACTTGTCTTGTTGCTCAGTTGTGCAGCGGGGGCCTCCCACTTCTCTTTCTACTCTATTTAGAGCCTGTTTGTGCTGTCCTCTGAAGGGAGTAGTACACACCGTTGTAGAAAATCTTCAGTTTCTTGGCAATTTCTCGCATGGAATAGCCTTCATTTCTAAGAACAAGAATAGACTGTCGAGTTTCACATGAAAGCTCTCTTTTTCTAGCCATTTGGAGAGTTTAATCAAACCCACAAATGTAATGCTCCAGATTCTCAACTAGCTCAAAGGAAGGTCAGTTTTATAGCTCCTCTAAACAGCAAAACTTTATAGCGGTGCTAACATAATTGCACAACGGTTTTCAAGTGTTTTCTAATCATCCATTAGCCTTCTAACACAGTTAGCAAACACAATGTACCATTAGAACACTGGATTGATGGTTGCTGGAAATGGGCCTCTATACACCTATGTAGATATTGCATTAAAAAACAGACGTTTGCAGCTAGAATAGTCATTTACCCCATTAACAATGTAAAGAGTGTATTTCTGATTAATTTAATGTTATCTTCATTAAAAAAAACTGTGTTTTCTTTCAAAAATAAGGACATTTCTAAGTGACCCTAAAGTTTTGAACGGTAGTGGATATCAATCTACCTAAATTCACATAAAGTGTATATTGAGAGAATATTGTGAAACAAAGTACAAAAACACAAACAACTAAATATATAAAAAAAAATATATAAAAAGAAGTGCACCATACAATTAACCCCTTCCCGCTCCTTGACGTACTATTACGTCATGGCAGCTGTATCGTTCGCGCTCCATGCCGTAATAGTACGTCTCGGGAGTAACGGCCGTTTCGGCCGTCCTCCCGACACATACAGGAGCTGTGACGCTGCTGTCTTGTTCAGCAGCTGTCACAGCTCCTGCAGCGGGGACCGATCGCTGTCTCCCCGCTGATTAACCCCTTAAAAGCCGCGTTCTATAGAGATCGCGGCTTTTTAGGGGTTAAGCTGCCATCGCCGGCCTGCTACGCGATAGCGGCCGGCGATGGTGACTATGGCAACCGGACACCAAACAATGGCGTCCGGCTATGCCATAGACGGAAGCCTAGTGGGTCCTGACAACGTCAGGACCCACTATGCTTGCTGTCAGTGAGTAGCTGACAGTCTAATACACTGCACTACGCATGTAGTGCAGTGTATTAGAATAGTGATCAGGGCCTCCTGCCCTCATGTCCCCTAGTGGGACAAAGTAATACAGTAAAAAAAAAGTTAAAAAAAGATGTGTAAAAATAAGAAAATAAAAGATTTAAAAGTAATAAAAGTAAAAATCCCCCCTTTTCCCTTATCAGTCATTTATTATTAATAAAAATATATAAACAAACAAATAAACTATACATAATTGGTATCGCCGCGTCCGTAACGACCTGAACTACAAAATTATTTCGTTATTTATCCCGCGCGGTGAACGCCGTAAAATAAAATAATAATAAACCGTACCACAATCACAATTGTTTGGTCACTTCACCTCCCAAAAAATGGAATAAAAAGAGATCAAAAAGTCGCATGTACCTAAAAATGGTCCTGATGGAAACTACAGTTCGTTACGCAAAAAATAAGTCCTCGCACGGCTTTATTGATTGAAAAATAAAACCGTTATGGCCCTTAGAATAAGGTAACACAAAAAGTGAATGATTGTTTACAAAATGTATTTTATTGTGCAAACGCCATAAGACATAAAAAAAAACTATAAACATCTGGTATCGCCGTAATCGTATCGCCCCGCAGAATAAAGTGAATATGTCATTTATAGCGCACGGTGAACGCTGTAAAAAAAATAGAATAAAAAAACAATAGTAGAATTGCTGTTTTTTAGTCCCCACGCCACCTAAAAATAGAATAAAAACTGATCAAAAAGCCGCATGCACCCCAAGAAAACTACAATGGATTCC
This sequence comes from Rhinoderma darwinii, assembly GCF_050947455.1. Lineage (NCBI taxonomy): Eukaryota > Metazoa > Chordata > Amphibia > Anura > Rhinodermatidae > Rhinoderma > Rhinoderma darwinii. Next base: position 651,174,198 of record NC_134687.1, on the reverse strand, counting down.
TCAAGGGGTCTAGTTTCCAAATTGGGGTCACTTTTGGGGGGTTCCCAATGTTTTGGCACCACAAGACCTCTTCAAACCGGACATGGTGCCTAATAAAAAAGAGGCCTCAAAATCCACTAGGTGCTCCTTTGCTTCGGAGGCCGGCGCTTCCGTCCATTACCGCACTAGGGCCACATGTGGGATATTTCTCTAAACTGCAGAATCTGGGCAATAAGTATTGAGTTGCGTTTCACTGATAAATCCTTTAGTGTTATAAAAAAAATGGTATAAATAGGATTTTCTGTCAAAAAAAAATTTTTAATTTCACCTCTACTTTGCTCTAAATTTTTGTGAAACACCTAAAGGGTTCATAAACTTTCTAAATGCTGTTGTGAATACTTTGAGGGGTCTAGTTTCTAAAATGGGGTGTTTCATAGGGGTTTCTAATATATGGGCCCCTCAAAGCAACTTCAGAACTGAACTGGAACCTAAAAAAATAAATAAATGAGGCAACACTTCGCTTCTTACATTATACTGATAATGAGCCGTGCCCACCCCGAGATGACCCCAGTTTTGACCGTTTGTATAAACGGAGACCCCTATTAGACCGTTCCAGTGCCCGGTTTTCCCAAGCATACACCCCCGAGAAGTGTATTTCTATTGATGAGTCCCTGGTACATTTTAAAGGGAGGGTTCAATTCCGCGAGTACCTGCCGGGTAAGAGGGCAAGGTATGGCGTGAAGATGTATAAGCTGCGAGAGTGCATCAGGGTATACCTACAGGTTTAGGATATATGAAGGAAAGGCCACCCCCAAACCAGACTGCATCATGGACTACAATAGGTACATGGGAGGGATGGACTTGTAAGATAAAGCCCTGAAGCCCTACAGCGCCATGCAGTGTGGTATAAGAAGCTGGCCGTGCACATCATACAGATGGCTTTGTACAATGCGTACGTGCTACGTCGATGTGCAGGCCAGACGGGAACTTTCCTGGAATTTCAAGAGGTGATTATCAAGAACCTAATCTTTAGGGACCAAGAAGGGGGGGGGCACCCAGTACTTCTGGAAGCAAGGCCACACGCATCGTACCAGGGCAACACTTTCCAGGAGAAGTTCCCCAAACTGGCAAGAAGGGAAAAAGTCAAAAGAGGTGCAAAGTCTGCTATAAGAGGGCGATAAGGGATGACACAATATATCAATGTGACACGTGTCCCGAATAACCAGAGCTCTGTATGAAAGAGTGTTTTAAAATTTATCATCCATCCCTTGGTTTATAATTTACCCCAATTTTACTAACCCTGATGCACTCCACACAGCTTATCCCCCCTCGTCTTTCCCCTCTGGGCCCTGCTGTGTGTCCAGGCAGCTGATAACAGCCACATTGAGGGTATTGCCATACCCGGGAGAAACCACATTACAGTTTATGGGGTGTAGGTCTCCGGTCAAAATGCTCACTACACCTCTAGATGAATGCCTTAAGGGTGTAGTTTTTAAAACGGGGTCACTTCTTGCGGGTTTCAACTGTACTGGTACCTCAGGGGCTTCTGCATACATGACTTCGCACTAGAAAATCCCCAGTAGGCCAAATGGTGGTCCTTTCCTTCTGAGCCCTCCCATGGGCCCAAACGGCAGTTTATCACAACAAATGGGGTATTGCGGCACTCAGAACAAATTGCGCAACAGAATGGGGTATTTTGTTTCTTGTGAAAATAAGAAATTTTCTGCCAAAACTACATATTATTTGAAAAAAATAATTTTGTTTTCATTCCCAGCCCAATTCAAATAAGTTCTGTGAAAAAACTATGGGGTCAAAATGGTCACAACACCCATAAATGAATTCCTTGAGGGGTGTAGTTTCCAAAATGGGGTCATTTGTGGTTGGTTTCTATTGCTTTGATACCTCTGGGGCTCTGCAAATGCGACATGGCACCCGAAAACCAATCCAGCAAAATCTGTACTCCAAAGAACACACAGCGCTCCTTTCCTTCTGAGCCCTCCCATGGGCCCAAACGGCAGTTTATCACCACAAATGGGGTATTGCCGCACTCAGGACAAATTGGGCAACAAAATGGAGTATTTTATTTCTTGTGAAAATAAGAATTTTTGAGCTAAAATGACATATTATTGGAAAAAATATATATTTTTTTAATTCCCAGCCCAATTCAAATAAGTTCTGTGAAGAAACTATGGAGTCTAAATGGTCACATTACCCATAAATGAATTCCTTGAGGGGTGTAGTTTCCAAAATGGGGTCACTTCTGGTGGGTTTTCATTGCTTTGATACCTCTGGGGCTCTGCAAATGCGACATGGCACCCGAAAACCAAACCAGCAAAATCTGTACTCCAAAGAACACACAGCGCTCCTTCCCTTCTGAGGCCTCCCATGGGCCCAAACGGCAGTTTATTGCCACAAATGGGGTATTGATGCACTCAGGAGAAATTGGGCAACAAAATTGAGTATTTTGTTCCCTGTGAAAATAAGAAATTTTGGTAAAAAATTACATCTTATTGGAAAAAATTTCATTTTTTTTATGTCACAGCCCAATTGAAATAGGTGCTGTGAAAAAACTGTGTGGTCAAAATGCTAACAACAACCATAAATGAATTCCTTGAGGGGTGTAGTTTCCAAAATGGGGTCACTTTTGGTGGGTTTCCATTGCTTTGATACCTCTGAGGCTCTGCAAATGCGACATGGCACCCGAAAACCAATCCAACAAAATCTGGACTCCAACAAACATATAGCGCTCCTTTCCTTCTGAGCCCTCCCATGGGCCCAAATGGCAGTTTATCACCACAAATGGGGTATTGCCACACTAAGGACAAATTGGGCAACAAAATGGGGTATTTTGTTCCCTGTGAAAATAAGAAATTTTGATCACAAATGACATTTTATTGGAGAAAATGACATTTTTTTCATTTCAGTGCCCAATTCAAATACGTGCTGTGAAAAAACTGTGCGGTCAAAATGGTAACAACAACCCTAAATGAATTCCTTGAGGGGTGTAGTTTCCAAAATGGGGTCACTATTAGGGGATTCCTACTGTTTTGACACCTCAACACCTCTTCAAACCTGGCATGCTGCCTAAAATATATTCTAATAAAAAAGAGGACTCAAAATGCACTAGGTGCTTCTTTGCTTCTAGGGCTTGTGTTTTAGTCCACGAGCGCAGTAGGGCCACATGTGGGACATTTCTAAAAACTGCAGAATCTGGACAATACATATTTAGTAGTGTTTCTCTGGTAAAACCTTCTGTGTTACAGGAAAAAAAATGAATAAAATTGAAATTCAGCAAGAAAAATGAAATTTGCAAATTTCACCTCCACTTTGCTTTAATTCCTGTGAAATGCCTGAAGGGTTAAAAAACTTTCTAAATGCTGTTTTGAATACTTTGAGGGGTCTAGTTTTTAAAATGGGGTGTTTTATCAGGGTTTCTAATACATAGGCCCCACAAAGCCACTTCAGAACTCAAGAGGTACCTTAAAAAAAAGGCTTTTGAAATTTTCTTAAAAATATGAGAAATTGCTGTTTATGTTCTAAGCCTTGTAACGTCCAAGAAAAATAAAAGAATGTTCAAAAAACAATGCAAATCTAAAGTAGAGATATGGGAAATGTGAACTAGTAACTATTTTGGGTGGTATAACCGTCTGTTTTACAAGCAGATGCATTTAAATTCTGAAAAATGCAATTTTTTCAAAATTTTCTCTAAATTTTGCAAATTTTCACCAATAAACACTGAATATATCGACCAAATTTTACCACGTACATGAAGCCCAATGTGTCACGAGAAAACAATCTCAGAATCGCTTGGGTAGGTTTAAGCATTCCGACGTTATTACCACATAATGTGAAATATGTCAGATTTGAAAAATGGGCTCTGAGCCTTAAGGCCAAAACAAGGCTGCGTCCTTAAGGGGTTAAAAAGTGTTATGCTGGAAAAATAAATAAATAAATTTAATAAGTTTAACCAAAGTGCTGGGTGATGATTGAAAGTGGTGACTAGACCATTAAGAAAAAATATATTATTATGAATATAAAAGTAAAAAACGCCATAACTATAAATAAAAGTGAACAGTGTAAACAAACAAAAATATATTTTATTAAATTTTATATCATTATATATATTATTATTATTAATATTAATTTGCACTCAGTGTAAAACAATAATTGAATAATCGCCATATGTATTAAAGTAGTGGGGTATCATATTGGGAGAATACATATACATATATACTATCCACATCTACACATAAATATATATTTTTATAATAAATGCAACTCTGTATGTGTGAATGAAAATAAAAATAGACTATATATATATATATATATATATATATATATATATATATACATATATATATATATATATATATATATATATATGTATGTATATAAAATACATACAATATATAATAAAATAAATAATTGATTAAATTAAATTAGCTGTTCATTGGTGAAATAAGAATTGCAATAAAGATAATAAACATTTGCAAAAAGATGAAAAAAATATAAAAATAAAAAATATATATATGTGCAAAAATTGTGTGCAATTATGTATTATGATGATGAATATCAGGACTAAAAATATATATAATGTGTAAACAGTATACATATATATAGAAAAATATATATGTGACTGTATGCGCATGATGGTATCTAAAAAAATTTTTTATATATAATATATGAATATATAAAGGACTAATAAATAAATAAAGAAATAAATATTACAATCAATGTTACATATCAAATAAATATAATAAATAAATAAAGAAATAATAAGGTGAATGAATCCAACAATACATCACATCTATCAAAATAATCTTTGTAAGTAGGTCACGTGAACTGCATCTCTCCAAATAAACCATTCATCAAGATGATCGACAGATGAAGAAGTTTTACAGGCTCAAACGAGAACATAAATGGGTCATGGCAAATTCTCAAATAATTTGGAAGACAATCTGCAGAAGCTAAAAACAAATACACGTTAGAAAATGGCCTGTACTAGACTCAAACACAAATATGTTAAAAACAACACAATGAAAGATCCTGACACCCTTACAGGAAAGCTGCAAAGCCCAAATTTTCATTCAACCCTTTGGGTTGTAATGTCTTTGGTTTCCAAATCCATTTGGATTCTACTCTCAACAATTTTTTCATTAGTGACCCTCCTCTCAGATCAAGTTGCACGTGATCTATACCTTTGATTTTGAGATCTTTGGATGCACAATTGTGATGCAGGAGAAAGTGTCGTGGTAAGGTTTTCAAAAACTCTGTTTTATCTAACGCTGTCCCCCTAGCTGCCTTTATGCTGTTAACATGTTCTCTCGTTCTAATTTTGAGTTCTCTTGTCGTGAGACCAATGTAGATTTTTGGGCAGGGGCAATATGCATAATAAATTACTCCCTTCGTATTGCAATTGATAGGCCAACTAATTTTGTATGTTGATTGGCCAGACGAGTCCACAAAGTCATCACTGCTAACAATATTTGGGCATGCTATGCATCTACCACATGGGTGGCACCCCCATTTAGGTTTAGATGCTCCAAAGATCGGTTTGATCATTTGGGGTTGGTGGTAGCTATGAACCAATGTATCACGGAGATTCCTTGCCCTCCTTGATGCTACCGCAGGCTTTGTAGGTAGGATTTCAGCTAAAATCCCATCCATTTGTAAAATGGGCCAGTGTTTAGACAGGCATTTCCGCATTTCACCCCATCTGTCATGATAGGTAGTAACATACCTGATTTTAGTATCGTCTTTCTTCTTGATAGCAGGATGGAGTATTTGAGTCCGTTTAGCCCTACATGCCCTCTTATATGCTCTGTTTATACATCTTCTAGTATAGCCCCTGTCGGAAAAACGTTGTTTGAGATTAGTCGCCTGCTTTTCAAAATCCTCATCAGATGAGCACAATCTCCTTAATCTTAAAAACTGTCCAACCGGAATAGACCGGATCATATGTCTTGGGTGCAGCGAGGAGGCATGCAAATATGAATTGACTGACGTAGCGGAAACAGCAGTAGTGGAAACAGCTGATCTTGGCGGACTCATTGTCTGGAAAGCTCCTGAGCCATATCTGCCATATCAGGCAGGGCTGTGTCAAGGGTATCCATGGCTTGTTCAACCTATAACGGTTCTCACCGGTTTGTTTGTGGATCCTCGGTGTCGTTTGGGAGATGGTGCTTGGAACCAGGCAACGCTTGGCACAGCGGGTAGAGGCAGTCGGATGGATAGGCAGAAGTCAGGACAGGCAGCAGATGTCGTAACGGGTATGGCAGCAATTGGTCAAGGCAGGCGGTGTAACGGGTATGGATAGCAATAGGTCAAGGCAGGCGGCAGACAAGGATAGTCAAGTTCAGGCAGAGGTCAGTAACGGGAAATCCAGACAAAAGGCAGAAGGGATGGAAACAGGGAACCAGGGCACAGGGGAACTTGGTTGAACAAGCATGGATGCAAGGAATGAGGAACCTTAAATAGGAAGTCTTAGGAATTAAGGCGCACAGGACGAGACAGGACGAGTCAGCGCACGCGCCCTCTAGTGACTGCAGCCGCACATCGAGGATGACGGCCGCGGAGGGAGGTAAGGGATGCACTTAACTGAGGCCGTCCAGGGCCAGCAGAACGTCCGGATCGGTTAAGTCGAACTCGGGATGAGCATGTGGTAATGGAGGACGCCGGAACCGGAGATGAGGCCGTGGGGACGGTGGGGAACGGCCCGGCAGCCGTTACATAACCATGTCATTTGCCATGGTTTTGCAAATATCTCTGCAAAAAAAAAAAACGCAATATGACCGTAACCTGTGAATATATGCTGAATAAGTTCCCCCACACATGACATTTACAGTGAAATCCCCCCTCCCCCACAAAAACTATTTAAAGGCTACGCCTTTGGAAACTGTTTTCTTAATTTAAAGAAAAAAGGTCAACCAGTCTGTTTGGTGCAAATTTGCAAATACTTTTTATTAAAAATTATTTTTTCTTTTTATGTGTATCCTGTATACAGAGCAGCTGTATCTAGTTCTGAATCCTGTATACGTCAGGTCAGCTGGTCTGACAGGTTCAGTGTCTCCTCCACGCAGGATCGAGCTGTTAGGCTGGGTTCCCATGGGACGGATATACTGCATAAAAATCACGCAGCGTGTCCGGCCTGGAACACACAGGACATTCCATCTGAAAAATCGCACCATATTGTGGACTGAAATTCAGCTGCGAAAAAAAGCGCTCATACTTACCTCCTCCACTGACGTCCGCTCCGGCCTCCCAGCCTGTGATTGGCTGCAGCAGTCACATGGGATGCAACGTCATCCCATAAGGCCGGACTGCAGGAAGAAGAATGGTGTCAGGATTCTGTTGTTGTACTGCAAAATTACCACTAGTGGCCGCTGTTTTACACTTTGAAGAATTGTGCTGCACTTTTACTCCTTACCACTGGAGGCTGCTGTTTTGCCCTTAAACTTGCCCTTAACCAAGATGGCAAATGTTGCATTGTGTGAACCATCTTGTTTCCTGTTTGGGCCTACTTCAGACCACATGGAATACCAAACAGTGCTTGAGTATTGTGACTTGTTCCAGTCTCCTGCTCCTGAGAACTGTCTTTACCAGACTGTTCCTACTTCCTTGCTATTTACTACTACTCGTGTTCCACCATCCAAGCACTCTTCCTGGGGACGTCTCACCGGGTTCTGCACTGTGCTCCGCTCGCTACTTCTGACCATAGGATTCCAGCAGTGTTCGCCAGTATCGTAACAGGATACTCAAGCCATTTCCATGGAATCCGCCAGAGAAGCAAGTTTGGAGGTTCGTGTGAACAATATGAACTGTTTGCTTACTAACATCTTTGCTGACATGCAAACTTTAAAGACTAAATATTTGGCGTTTGAAAATCAAACAACCCATGATGTTCAAGTTTATGGACAAGCTACACAGGGTTTACAAGGCATGGTGGCTCAGCAAGCAGAGCTGATCCGGGAACTTCAGAATCGAGTTGTGACCCCAGCCTCTTCATCTACCCTGCCGCTTCCACCATTCAGGTTTGGTGGGGATCGTGACAAATACCGTGGATTTATAAACCAATGCAAGTTATATTTTGGTGCACATCCTGCTCACTTCCCTACTGATAATTCAAAGGTGCTGTGTATTATTATGCTTCTGACACATAAGGCTGTAGCCTGGGCAAGCCCTCTTATTGAAACCAACGATGCTCGGCTTGATGACTTGGATGCCTTCCTAGCAGCCATGAGCCAAGTATTTGATGATCCTAACCGGTGTACTACAGCAGAAGCAGCGTTGATGGCTCTACGTCAGGGCAGACGCTCTGTTGCCGAATATGCCACAGATTTCAGACAGTGGGTGATGGATACTGAGTGGAATAATGCTGCAAAATTAACATTCTTTAAAAAAGGACTATCTAGTGCACTTAAGGACGAGTTAGCACGGGCTGAAGCTCCCACAGAGTTTGATGATTTTGTACACCATTGTATTCGAATAGACACTCGGCTGTCAGAGCGTCGACAAGAAAAATGGGGTTCTACCTGGTCCCGTAATAATAACTATTACTCGTCTGCTTCAGCTCCCACTCCTAGAGACTCTGAAACAAAGAATTACCAAGAACACCAAGCTGAACCTATGCAAATTGACAGTATACAAAAGCGTGAAAGTGCCGACAGAAGAGAACGAAGGTTTCGAGAAAATCAATGCTTCTATTGTGGTAAAACTGATCACTTCCTTATCAATTGTCCATGTCGTCAACGCAAGATGGTGGCGGTAGTAGCAGATCATGACTTCTCTGATGTAGAATCTGTTTCTTCTGAACAAGTGCCACCAGTGCATGCACTCATTCATTCAGTCTCCTGCACAGCACCCAATATTAAAAAAGAACACAAAGACACTCATTGCTTTATTCCCATCAAGTTTAGAATTGATTCTCAATGGATATCCGCCTCTGCCATGGTGGACTCTGGAGCAAATGGGAACTTTATGGACATTTCTTTTGCTAATAAACATGGTGTAAAATTTCAAGAGAGACTGTCACCCATTCTTATGGAAACTGTAGATGGATCCCCTCTGAACTCAGGTCCAGTTGATCAAGAGACTGAACCATTGGAGATAATTATGAGACCTAATCACCATGAGGTTCTATCTTTCCTATTAATTTCATCCCCACATTTTCCAATTATTTTTGGATTACCATGGCTGCAGGCTCAGAACCCTACAATTGACTGGGAAACCAAAGAAGTGTCTTTTCCATCGGAGGTCCCCTCCTCAGAGTCTTTACCAGAACAATCTCGCGAAAAGATTGAAGGGGAGCTTGAAGTATCTCCTAAATTACCTCCTCTATATGACGAATTTAATGATATATGTGACAAAGAGAATGCTAATAAACTTCCTCCACATCGACCTTACGATTGTCCGATTGAACTGTTGCCTGGAGCAGCTATACCTTTTGGATGCATCTACCCATTAGCAGAGCCGGAACTGAAGGCTCTTAAAGAATACATAGATGAAAATTTAGCTAAAGGTTTTATTCGTCCATCTTCATCGCCAGCAGGTGCACCTATATTTTTTGTTAAAAAGAAAGACGGCTCTTTGAGACCTTGCGTTGACTATAGAGAATTAAACAAAGTCACAATTAAAAACCGTTACCCTCTGCCATTGATTCCGGAGTTGCTGGATAGAGTTCGTCAAGCTAAAATATTCACCAAATTGGATCTTCGAGGTGCATATAATTTGGTTCGCATTAGAACAGGTGATGAATTGAAAACAGCGTTTAGATCACGTTATGGACATTATGAATATCTGGTCATGTCTTTTGGACTTTGCAATGCTCCTGCAACCTTTCAGCATTTTATTAATGATATCTTCAAGGACTTGTTAGATCAGTTCGTAGTCATCTATCTGGATGACATATTAATCTTTTCTAATTCTGCAGAAGAACATCAGAATCATGTGAGAATGGTGTTGGAACGTCTGAAAGCATATCAACTCTATATCAAGTTGGAGAAATGTGAATTCCATCAAACGGAAATACAGTTCTTGGGTTATATCATTTCTCCCCTAGGGTTACACATGGATTCTAGCAAGATTCAAGCAATTAGAGACTGGCCAACTCCAAAAAATGTGAAAGAGGTCCAACGATTTGTAGGATTTGCTAATTTCTACAGTCGTTTTATCAAGAATTTTTCGGGCATTATTACACCAATTACCCAATTAACAAAGAAAGGGATACCTTTTGTGTGGTCTCCTCAGACACAAGATGCTTTTTTCAATTTGAAAACAAAATTCACAACAGCCCCTATACTGGTTCATCCTAACCCTGAAAAAGCGTTTATTGTTGAAGTGGATGCTTCAGACTGTGCAATAGGGGCTATTCTATCACAGAGAACTGGAGAGAAAGATTTGCTGCACCCTTGTGCTTACTTTTCTCGAAGTTTGACTTCTGCTGAAAAGAATTATGACGTGGGGAACAAGGAACTCCTAGCCATCATTGCTGCGTTCAAAGAATGGAGACATCATTTAGAAGGCACAGCTCAACAAATAGTGGTTCTAACTGATCATCGTAACCTTGAATTTGTTAGATCTGCCAAATGTTTGTCTCCCCGCCAAGCCCGGTGGAGTCTGTTTCTAAATCGTTTCAACTTTGTGATCTCTTACAGGCCTGGTTCCCGAAATGGTAAGGCCGATGCCTTATCTAGGTTGATCTCCAATGACTCCTCCTCGACAGTACCACCAACAACTATTCTTTCCGAGTCCAATTTCCTGGGGGTGATCCATAGCAAGGACTTGCTTGATGAGATAAAGGAAGCCTATGAGACCGACCCAATTCTTTTGCACCCACCAGATGAAGTGTCCCTAACTTTCAAAAATCAAGTATGGACTAATAAGCACTGCATTTACGTTCCAGAAACTGTAAGATTAAATGTGCTAAAATTAATGCATGACTCTAAACTAGCAGGACACAAGGGGATTCGGAAAACACAAGAATTTCTTTCCCGCTTCTTTTGGTGGCCCAATTATCAAAAAGATGTGAAGAAATATGTTTCTTCTTGCAACACCTGTGCCATGTACAAAACTCCTCGTACCTCACCCATGGGATTATTGCAGCCTCTGCCAATTCCATCTCGCCCTTGGGGATCTATCTCTATGGACTTTATTGTCGACTTACCAGTCTCCAAAGGGAAGAATTCCATCTTAGTAGTGGTTGATCGGCTCACTAAAGCAGCCCATTTTATTCCTTGCCCTGGACTACCTTCTGCTAAAGAGACTGCTGATCTTATAATTCAGAATGTGTTTCGTCTTCATGGAATACCAGATGAAGTGGTTTCGGATCGCGGAGTACAATTCACATCAAGATTCTGGCGGAGTTTTTGCACAGCACTCGACATAAACGTCAGTTTGTCTTCTGCTTTTCATCCCCAGTCTAATGGTCAGACTGAGCGCACAAATCAAACGTTAGAACAGTATCTCCGATGCTACATCTGCCATTTACAGGATGACTGGGTCGATTTGCTTCCAATGGCGGAGTTCTCCTACAATAATTCTCAGAATGCCTCCACTAAACAAACACCGTTTTTTGCAAATTTGGGTTACCATCCCAGTATTCTTCCCAATCTTCCCAGAGAAACTTTTATTCCTGCAGTGACTGACAGAATACAATCACTTCAACAGAATCTGGAAATGCTAAAAATTACATTATCAATTGCCCAGGAGAAATATAAAGAAACAGCAGATAAATCTCGTAGACCTTCTCCAACCTTCAAAATGGGAGATGAAGTATGGCTTTCCACCAAGAATCTGAAACTTCACTTACCTTCAGCAAAATTGGGCCAAAAATTTATTGGTCCTTTCAAGATTATTGGACAAGTAAACTCAGTGGCTTTTCGTCTCAAACTTCCCAGACCAATGAGAATACATCCAGTGTTCCATGTATCCCTACTGAAACGTGTTGTTTCAAATCCATTTCCAGGACGCCACCTGCCTCCCCCTGATCCTATCGAAGTTGATGGACAAGAACAGTATACTGTTGAAAACATCCTGGACTCCAGGATATTCAGAAATCGGTTGCAATATCTAATAAAATGGCAAGGATATGGCCCTGAGGATAATTCATGGGAACCCGTAGGCAATCTCAATGCTCCTCGACTGATTAGGGAATTTCACCAAAGATATCCAGATAAACCAAGTCAAACATCGTCCTGAGGCCGCTGTCGAAAGGAGGGAGTAATGTCAGGATTCTGTTGTTGTACTGCAAAATTACCACTAGTGGCCGCTGTTTTACACTTTGAAGAATTGTGCTGCACTTTTACTCCTTACCACTGGAGGCTGCTGTTTTGCCCTTAAACTTGCCCTTAACCAAGATGGCAAATGTTGCATTGTGTGAACCATCTTGTTTCCTGTTTGGGCCTACTTCAGACCACATGGAATACCAAACAGTGCTTGAGTATTGTGACTTGTTCCAGTCTCCTGCTCCTGAGAACTGTCTTTACCAGACTGTTCCTACTTCCTTGCTATTTACTACTACTCGTGTTCCACCATCCAAGCACTCTTCCTGGGGACGTCTCACCGGGTTCTGCACTGTGCTCCGCTCGCTACTTCTGACCATAGGATTCCAGCAGTGTTCGCCAGTATCGTAACAAATGGCCTTCTGGGTAATTCTGGGTAAATAGGATTTTTTTTTTTCGGAGTTGCGGGGTAAATGCTGAGATTACGCCACAAACGTCGCAACACTTGGCTTTCTGTTGTGGGTTTTGCATCCCCATTGAATTCAATGGGGGAAAACCGCAATAGAAAATCAACAAAAATGCAGCATATATTGACATGCTGCAGAATTAAATTGTTCACCGCAGGTCAAGTCATTAACGTTTACACTGTATTTTTTTTTACGCAGCGTGGGCATGAGATTTACAAAATCTCACGCACTTTGCTGCTACTGTAAACGCTGTGGAATTTCCGCACAGAATTCCGTTATGGAAATTCTGCAGCCTTTACGCTATGTGGGAACCCAGCCTAAACCGATCACATCTAAGTTATGTACAACTATGTGATCGATAATAACTTGATCCAATCGCTGTCACTGAACCCATCAGTCCCGCTGACCCAAAGGATTCAGGTCTCAGTGCACAATACAGCTGTTCTATATACGGGACACAAAGCAACTGTATTTAAAAAAGTTTAAAGATTTTTTGATAAAATCTAATTACAAAGTTGCACCAGACACTCTAAGTGACATTTTTAGTTAGAATTTTTTTTCAAAAGGTGTACATAGCCTTTTAACAGTATCTCCTCACCCCACACATAACATTTAGGGTCAGTTCACACATTGCGTAAATACATTCGGATTTTCCGCAACGGAATTTGTTGCGAAAAGTCCGCAGTCAATACAGTAGCAGCAAAGTGGATGAGTTAGAACAAATCTCATCCACACGCTGCGTAAATAGTGAGTGGGAAAAACCGCTCAGAAATTGACATACGGTGCAGTTTTATTTCGCAGCATGTCAATTGTATTTGCATAATCGCTGCTTATTTGTTGCGGGTTTTCCCCATTGAATTCAATGGGAGGTAAAATCCACAACAAATAGCAGTTGTTGCGTTTTTTTGCTGGATATTTGTAGCGATTCCGCCGTAAAAGAAAACGTAAAAAATCATAAAAAATATAATCTTATACTTACCCAGAAGTCTGTTTTTCTTCCTCCAAGTCGACCTCCTGGAATGATGCTTCAACTCATGTGACGGCCGCTGCAGCCAATCACAGCCTGCAGCGGTCTCCTGGCATGAAACGTCATCCCAGGAGCCCAGCCTGCTAGCAGGCCGGCTAAGTGCTGCAGTTTGCACAGCAGACATTCCAGGCAAAAAACTGCACCACAGTTTGGTGTGGATTTTCGCCTGGAATACCCTGCGGTGCACAGCGCGGATATGCTGTGTGCTTTTACAAAGCATATCATCCCTGTGTGAACTCAGCCAAACAGTTAAGTTCCCCCTCCCCCAAAAATTTTTATAATGAATCCCTTCCCCCACACAAAACATTCACATCCAAGTCCCACCCTCCCCCACAAAAACATTTTACACAAATACCCTCCCCCACAATAGCATTTCCAGCTAAGTCCCCTCTCCCCTACAAAACTATTTTACACAAAATATCCTCCCCCACATATAGCATTTACAGTTAGGTCCCCCCTCCCCCACAAAAAACTTTTACACAAAATTCCCTCCCCCACATATAGCATTTACTGTTAAATCCCCCCTTCCCCACAAAATAGATTTGTAAAGAATCTCCCCTCCCCCAAACATAACATTACAGTTTCTTACCTGTCCTGGAGTAATCTTCTTCAGCTGCCTGTTAGAATTTGGAGACAGGAGGGGAGGAGAGCTGTGTGTCACTGCTCCTCTCCAGCTCTTTCTTCTTTTTTCTTCTGCCGACACAGTGCCCTGTTAATGTTGTGACGTAATAGTCCGTCAGTTTGCATTAACAGGACAACTCCTGTGACGGACTATTACGTCACATAGCGGGAAGGGGTTAAATTAAATGTGTACACATATTATTTTCTGCGATAATATTTATATTGCGGAACATCTTTGATACATACATGTCACAATATTTCGTTTTTTTGCACTTACACTGGTTTGTCTATTTTGTTTGTTTTTCACTTTGTAAAAATTTGTTTGTGTACAAGTGTCAAATTTATACAAATATTTACACAACATATCTTTTTAATAAATCCTTGTTTTTCACCATATAGTACATATATTTGGATTATCACCTAATGATTTATTTTCCATTTTTTATTTGTACACATAGATATATATATATTTTTATTTTTTTTTACTTTTTCTGGTATCACACTTTTTTCCAAATACAATATATGTATCTTTTTTAGATATATCTAATGTTTCACCTATATGCATACATAATCATGACAGTTGGGTGAAAACATGCGTACCACCCCTTCGTTCTTTTATAGAACCCTTGGTTCTTTTATGCACTTTATGTATGTATATATATATATATATATATATATATATATATATATATATAAATAATCGGATTGATTTTGTATACGTATTCTATTTATTTATTTCCTATGGGTAAATGTATATGTATTCTGTATATATTTATTATTATTATTTTTCATTTTATCACATGCACATATACATATGTGTGTATATATACGCATGCATATGTATATGTATATTCAGCTTTTACTATTTATTCTGTATATACCTATTTGTATATATTTATTTGTATACATATATACATTATACACGTGTTGCACATTTAGTACACATTTTTTTCATATTTATTGTTTATATATCACAATTTATTTATTACTTTTTATTATTATTATATATTTTTTTCAAATTTTTTTGTCCATTTGATTTTATTTTATTGTTGTTCATTTTTATGATAATTATGTAATGATACAATACTGTAAAAAGATAGGGAAAGGATAGGGACAGGTTATATATTTATGTCATCTTTATGCTGGTACAGAATTTGCGATATGCTAACCAAGTTATTGCTTGCTTATATGTTTGCATGTAATGACTTGTAATGTGTATAAGGTATGGAACATATGTGACATTATTTTGGGTCTACTATACACACATACTTCTTGTTAAGATACAAAAATTATTTTGTGCAGTGATGCTATTGTAGTATCCTTGGTGATGCGGGTCCGGCCATGTAACCATGCAGTCCTCCGCCCTCTCAGGTGACCGGCTTAGATATTTTCACGCCGAGCATGTATGCTGGAGCGCAGTTTGCGCATGCGCACCTTACAGAACTTTCTTTGACCTCTGTGGTGCGCCGTACATATGACGCGTGATGTGTTCATTACCATTCATCATTTCCTGTAGACTTTCTGTTAGCTGGGAATGATGAAGCTATTGAGTGGCCACACACCTGATTGGCGGTGAGTCAACATAAATTCCTCTTCCTTACTCTATGGCAACACCCCGGACGAAGGCTTTTCCGCCAAAACACGCATCGGGTGTGATGCCAGACAGCAGTGCTACACACAATGGGTAAATTACTAATACACAGATATTTGCATCTTCTCACACAATGAATTGTGTGGGATAGGTGTTCAGTTGCGTTATCATTTATAATCGTATAGATTTGTAAATGGTGAACTATCTGAACCAATTATGTTGTCTCGGGGAACACGGCAGGGCTGCCCCCTCTCTCCGCTTCTATTTGCTATTTTTATAGAACCATTAGCCATGTTGATTAGGGGCGATAAAGAGATTAAGGGATGCGGCTGTGGTGGGGAAGGGGATAAAATGGTTCTGTATGCTGATGATATTTTATTATGCTTGAAAGAAACCCCAACTTCCGTTCATAGAACGATGCAGGTACTGGAGACCTATGGTAGATTTTCGGGTCTTAGAATCAATTGGTCCAAATCATGTCTTCTCCCATTGGATCAGGAACAGGACTCCCCTTTTGGAGATCTTTCTATCCTAAGATTGGGCCAGCCATTTGAATATCTGGGTATAACTGTCTCAGGAGTTGTTGAGAGATTTAGTGCCTTGAATATGCTACCAGTGATCAAGAAGGTCAGATCAAAAATAGCGGTATGGCAGAAACTTCCCTTATCCAGGGCTGATAGGATTGGTCTGGTTAAAATGGTGGTGCTCCCACAGGTCTTATATGTACTGACCGCAACACCAGTGTGGATAGACAACAATACATTTAAGATGTTGGAATCTTTACTAAATTAATTGATTTGGGGAAGAAAACGTGTTAGGATGAAACAGGTTTATTTGTGCAAGAATACGTCTGAAGGGGGATTATCCTTTCCTTACTTCCGGGGGTACCTTGTGGCCGCTGGATTGAGGCTTCTGATTCAATGGGAGAAGGACCCGGCCCTCAGGAGGTTGCTTGATTCAGTGGGAAAGAAAGCTGGAAATATTTTTTAGTTATTGGAGACAGGCCTACTGGAGATGGAACCACTCAATAAATGGCCCCTGAGTCTGATGCTGTCCCGTTCATGGTTGAGCACTGAGAGAGATGTTAGGTTTTAAAGGAATTCTCAAGTTTACTCCAATTTGGGATAATTATAATTTTAGAGAATTTGGGACAATTCCGGATATAAATTTCTGGAAAAATATAGGGATTATTTTTATCTCACAGATTATTATGGATAAACAAATAGTCACTTTTGATAACTTGAAAGAATGGTATCGTATTGAAGAGAAGTATTTATTTAGATATTACCAGATTCAGCACGCATGTAAGCAAATTGATGTAGCACGGATTCAATTGGAATCTCACAGGGTAATTGATTATTTATTAGTATTTTCACAAAGGAGGAAATCACTTTCACATATTTACCGCTCTATTATGAGCACATTTGGAAAGCAAATTCACTTTAGAGCACAAGCCAAATGGGAAAGAGATCTAGGACCAAAGGATGAATCTCACTGGGATCATTGTTATAGGAGTATTAGCACGGTCTCTCTCAGTGCCGCCCATAGGATGGTTCAATTCAATATAACGCACAGATTGTATTATACGCCTATATCCCTACAGTCAATTAATTTGAAGGCAAACTCTTTCTGCCTACGTTGCCAACACCCTCAGGCGGCCTTTTTGCATTTAACTTGGGCTTGCCCTGGAATAGCCCAATTTTGGAGGGAGATCTGCTCGGAGATCAGCGGTTCTTATGGACTGGTTGTCCTATTAGAGGTTGAGTACCTGATTTAGGGCAATTTAAGCGATTTGCAGATGTCAAAGGACAAAAGAGCTTTATTGGGGAAATTGCTCTTCTTGGCATGTCTTCTGATTGCTAGACTGTGGGGGTCTAGCTCTCACCCAACACTGCAAAACTGGCTGGGCTTGGTTGGTAAAATTAAGAAATATGAAAGGGTATGGTATATCAATGCCAACAACATCGCTAAATGGGAACGAACCTGGCTATAGGCTAGGGTAAGTTCTCAGAGTAACAAGTAAGATGGAGATAAAAGGCATATTTTTATTTACTATGAGTTTTGTTTTTTGTTTTGTATTTTTTTTTTTTTTGTATTTTTTTCTTCATTTCCCTCCCCCCTCCCTCCGACCTCCTCTCCCACCAGGGGTATCTATAGCATTGCATATTTTTTCTTATTACATGTTTGTATGTACTATGTACTTCTTTCCCTTTTGTACTGCTGTAAAACAAAATAAAGATATTTAAAAAAAAATAAAAAATAATCGTATAGATTGGCCTGGGACCTCATATATTATATAGAACATTGAATATTTTCTGAAGTTGTTCCTGGTTTCACTTATTCATTTATTTTGGTATAATACACTCTGTGTACATGCTAGCAGATATCCAATTACTTACAGTTGTCTGGCTTCTATTTTTCCACACTGTGGTAGTCATCTTTGATTTGTGTATTTTTAATATGTGAGTTTTTTATGTTATGTACTAATAAAAATTAAAATTTTATCACCAATAGTATTGTTCTGACTCCATTTCTTTAGGTTGTTATTATGATCTAAGTACCGGACTTATTAAATCCCTATGAAATGGCTCTTTACTTGTTTCTTTATTTTAATTTTTTTTTGGGGGTGGCTGGGATGAGTGGGGGGATGGACCTCTACTGGATCGGCTGTGTACCAGCGCTTCAGTGGACTGCCACCCCTTCATTTTTTTCTTTGCTTCACCTACTAAGGCGGGATTCACACGACCGGGTCGTTCCCGAGCCCGAGTGTCGGCCGGTAAAATCGGCCATTTTGCCCGGCCGGTTTGCATAAAGTTATGCATCCGTGCCGGGCCGGGCAGATCCGGACAGTGACATCAGCGGCAGCTCCTGAAGGGGAATCCCCATGTGTTCGGGGATTCCGCTTCAGGAGTTTCCCCTGATGTCACTGCCCAGATATGGACAGAGACATCAAGCGCTCTGTCCAGGAGCGGAATCCCCGAAAACACGGGGATTCCGCTCCTTCAAGGAGCTAAAGTGCGGCTAGCACATAGCAGAGCGGGGAGATACCTCCCTGCTCTGCTATAGTGGCGTCGCTACAGTAGTAGCAGCCGCAGCAGCAGCAGCAGCTGCTGCTACTACTACTAGCGGCGCCATCGAAGGTGTCGCCGAGCCAGGGTGCTTTTAACAAGCAAGGGAAGGGAGCCAGCGCAGCGCTCCCTTCCACCTGCTGTACACCCCGGCCCTGCAACACAGTGTACAGCGATGCCATTCGTCAGAATGGCATCAACTCCTCCTCCTCACATGCACTCTGCGCTGTGAGGAGGAGGAGATAGAGCGCAAGCGCCGGGAAACCCGGCCATCACTCGGAACACATTCCGGTGATGGCCGTGTAATACCCGGCCCCATAGACTTGTATGGGAGCCGGGCGGCCGGGTGCCCGGGCAAAGATAGAGCATGTCCTATTTTTTGACGGCCGGATTTTCCGGCCGTCAAAAAATCGGTCGTGTGAATGGCCCCATTAGGGGTCTATCATTCCTAATGCAGCCGGGTGCCGGCCGATTTATGAACGGCCGGCACCCGGCCGGGAAACCCTGCCGTGTGAATGAGGCCTAAATGGCATTTCTCTTCTCCTTGTTTTCACCCTACTTCTTATTTATTTTTGTTTTAATTTTATAATCTAAACAGGGATAGGATTTAGACTAATATATGATACATTTGGTTAATGAATTCCTTTAGAGTCGGGCTATATTTGTCTGACCCTATTTGGGTTGTATTTAGTTTGGTTTCCCCTAAAAATATCTTCTATTTTTGTCCTTGTATGCTTTGGGCTTTTTGTTTTGTTTTGGTTCTTTTTGCTTTTTGTTTTTTGATGGGAGAGAGTTTCCTCGCCTAATGAAATACTATTTATGTATTTCCTTCATCCCTACTTGATTTTGTACAGAGACTAGGAGAATGTTTACAGAGACTAGGAGATGTTTAAAAAACAAGTCCTGCCCTAGAATCACATATAAGCAATTAACCCTCCCCAAAACATTGGGAGGTTTTGGTCTTCCAGACATACTTCTATATTACCAAGCTATACAATTCAGGACACATCTTGAATTATTGTCCAGCTCAAATTCGACCTTAGCTAAACAAATTGCTTTGGAAAACTTCAAGGTTCAGGTTTTGTCTACCCTATGGTGTGGTGAGGGAGGGATGGGGAACGTGGATAGAGAAAGACTGCTAATAAAGGGTCTGCTGTTTACCCGGAAATTTCCTACTACTCGTGTGTCCAGTTTTCAGTTTCCCTCGCCCTTAATGCCGGTACACAGGGGCAGATTATAATGAGGGCAATCTGGGCAAGTGCCCGGGGCCCGAGGCTGGAAGGGGGCCCAGTTCACCCCGGTTCTCCCTTACCAGCTGTTAAAATTACAGCCGGTTCAGAGAACCGGAGTGAAGCGGGACCTCTCACCCAACCAGTGGCTTAGCTATAGGGGCCGCACTATATCAATAAAAAGTTACTATAGTAACTGGAGCCACGGGCCCGCTACTATAGTAACTACAGTACTTACCTTCCTGTTTCCGGTGTGCAGCGCATGACGTCACAACGCTATGCGCCGCACACAGCATCCTGATCCAGGATAGAGTCAGGACATCCGCTTCGGATGAAGAGGTGGGTAAGTTTAATATCCCTGTCTGCTTGAAGCTGATTGGCGGGGTCCGACTCCCAGGACCCCCGCCAATCACCTGTTTTGAAGGGGCCGCAGCGCTCGTACGAGAGCTGGTGCTTCCCCTTCATTCCGGTCACTTGCTCACATTGTGAGTCCGTGTTCGCAATTCACAGTGTGAGCCATTAAGGGAAATGAAGGGGAAGAAGCTGTCGTACCAGCACTGCGGCCCCTTCAAAACAGGGGATTGGCGGGTCATGGGAGACGGACCCCGACCCGACAGCTATTGATGGCCTATCCTGAGGATAGGCCATCAATGTTTAGGGACTGGACAATCCCTTTAAGCCTACTATGTTGCAGGCTTAGAGGGCCAATGAGACAGGATCACAGATTGTGTGACCCTGTCTGCTGGGCCCTGTATCTAAGCATCTTACATAAGCACATGGTAGGCTTAGATACATGGCCCATGTGTGATCCTGTCTGATGGGCCCTGTATATAAGCCTACCACATGTACTGTATAAGATTACTGTCTGCTAGACCCTTTATCTAAGCCTGCCTTGACGGACAGTATCACACATGGGCTATGTACCTAAGCCTACCACATGTGTTACTAATAGTTTTTGTTGTGTTTGCGTTTTTTTACAGGTTCGGTCGTTGGACTACGTCGGGTTCGAGGACTACTTTAATGACAGCATTTTTATTATCAATAAAATGGTTAAGGCTGGGTTCACACAACCTATTTTCAGATGTAAACGAGGCGTATTATGCCTCGTTTTACGTCTGAAAATAAGGCTACAATACGTCGGCAAACATCTGTCCATTCATTTGAATGGGTTTGCCGACGTACTGTGCAGACGACCTGTAATTTACGCGGCATCGTTTGACAGCTGTCAAACGACGACGCGTAAATTGACTGCCTCGGCAAAGAAGTGCAGGACACTTATATACATTATATGCAGGACACTTCTTAGCCACATAATTTGAGCCATTCTTCATTGAAGTCAATGAAGAACAGCTCAAGATTTACGAGCGTCACAAACGCCTCGCATAATGCGAGGAGGAGCTATTACGTCTGAAACGAGGCAGCTGTTTTCTCCTGAAAACAGTCTGTCTTTTCAGACGTAAAAGCCTGCTACCGTGTGCACATACCCTTATGAGGGATGTCTGGGTGGTTTTTATTTAAATAAAATATTTTTTCTATGTCTTTGTTTGTTTTTAAACTTTATTACTACCGCCTTAGTAATGGCCGCCGGCCGATTGACAGCGTCCATTACTAAAGCAAAGGCTTAGTGTTAGCCGGTGCAGAGGCTATCACTAACCCCCATTTTTACCCCGGTACCCACCGCCACCAGGGGTTTCGGGAAAAGCCGGGCACGATCCAGTAACTGACCATCTGCAGTGACGGTCGGTTAATTGGGTAGCCGCAGGCTGGTATTATTAGGCTGGGAAAGGCCAAAAACTGTGGCCCTTCCCCCCTGGTAATGTTAACCTGCTGCTGCTTTCTTGTATCTGGCTGGTTATGAAAAATGGGGGGGAACCTGCCAGATACAACAGCAGCAGCCTAGCATTACCAGGGGGGGAAGGGTCACTGTTTTTGGCCTTTCCCAGGCTGATATTACCAGCCTCTGGCTGACCCAGTACCCGACCATCACTACAGATCACTACAGATGGTCGGGTATTGGTTCGAACCCAGCTCTTCCCAGTAACACTGGTGGCGGTGGGTACAGGGGTAATGGGGGTTAGTGTTAGCCTCTGAACTTGCTAACATTAAGCCTTTCCTTAGTAATGGATGTTGTCAATCAGCCAGCAGCTATTAATAAGGCGGTAATAATAAAGTTGAAAAAAATACAAGGATATAGAAAAAATATTTTATTGAAATAAAAAAACAAACACAACCCTCATTAACCATTTTTTTGAGAATAAAAAAAACGCTGTCATTGAAGTAGTCCTCGAATCCGACGTAGTCCAACAACCGAACCTGTAAAATAACACAAACACACAAAATTAATT
Organism: Rhinoderma darwinii; assembly: GCF_050947455.1. Classification (NCBI taxonomy): domain Eukaryota; kingdom Metazoa; phylum Chordata; class Amphibia; order Anura; family Rhinodermatidae; genus Rhinoderma; species Rhinoderma darwinii. Next base: position 651,151,653 of record NC_134687.1, on the reverse strand, counting down.
AGTGACACATAAAAAAGCAAAATAGTTCTTATACTTACCTTTTCTGGGTACAGCACTGGAACCGCAATGTCAGCGATCTGGTCCCTATATCTAATCATATCATGTGTGACACTGTCTGCTGAGCCACTGTATCTAATCCTATCATGTGTGATACTCTCTGTTGAGCTACTGTATCTAATCCTATAATGCGTGATACTGTCTCTTGAGCTCCTGTATCTAATCCTATCATGTGTGATACTGTGCTAAGCTACTGTATCTAATCATATCCATAGTTTATAGGGTCGTAGTGCTATAGACATGCTGTCTCCGATACACAAATATACACAGACACACACACACACACACACACACACATACACACACATATATATATATTCAGGGGTGCAGTTTATAGTACTATTATATTCAGAAGCACCTTGTATAGTACTATTATATTCAGGAGCACTGTGTATAGTACTATTATATTCAGGAGCACAGTGTATAGTACTATTATATTCAGGAGCACAGTGTATAGTAATATTATATTCAGGAGCACAGTGTATAGTACTATTATATTAAGGAGTACAGTGTATAGTACTATTATATTCAGGAGTACAGTGTATAGTACTATTATATTCAGGAGTACAGTGTATAGTACTATTATATTCAGGAGTACAGTGTATAGTACTATTATATTCAGGAGTGCAGTGTATAGTACTATTATATTCAGGAGCACAGTGTATAGTACTATTATATTCAGGAGCATAGTGTATAGTACTATTATATTCAGGAGCACAGTGTATAGTACTATTATATTCAGGAGCACAGTGTATAGTACTATTATATTCAGAAGCACAGTGTATAGTACTATTATATTCAGGAGCGCAGTGTATAGTACTATTATATTCAGGATTACAGTGTATAGTACTATTATATTCAGGAGCACAGTGTATAGTAGTATTATATTCAGAAGCACAGTGTATAGTACTATTATATTCAGGGGTGCAGTGTATAGTACTATTATATTCAGGAGTACAGTGTATAGTACTATTATATTCAGGAGTACAGTGTATAGTACTGTTATATTCAGAAGCACAGTGTATAGTACTATTATATTCAGGAGCACAGTGTATAGTACTATTATATTCAGAAGCACAGTGTATAGTACTATTATATTCAGGAGAACAGTGTATAGTAGTATTATATTCAGAAGCACAGTGTATAGTACTATTATATTCAGGGGTGCAGTGTATAGTACTATTATATTCAGAAGCACAGTGTATAGTACTATTATATTCAGGGGTGCAGTGTATAGTACTATTATATTCAGGAGTACAGTGTATAGTACTATTATATTCAGGAGAACAGTGTATAGTAGTATTATATTCAGAAGCACAGTGTATAGTACTATTATATTCAGGGGTGCAGTGTATAGTACTATTATATTCAGAAGCACCTTGTATAGTACTATTATATTCAGGAGTACAGTGTATAGTACTATTATATTCAGGAGTACAGTGTATAGTACTATTATATTCAGGAGTACAGTGTATAGTACTATTATATTCAGGAGTACAGTGTATAGTACTATTATATTCAGGAGTACAGTGTATAGTACTATTATATTCAGAAGCACAGTGTATAGTACTATAGACAAATCAAGGGTAGGAGCAGCACTGTGATTCCTTGCCTGTTAAGGCTGGTGCTCAGCTTTCAAACAGGGAGCGACCTCTCCCTGCACAAACGTGTATCCAAAAAAGAGAGATAGAAGCAGCACTCAAAAAAACTCTGGTTTATTCATCCAGCATCCACTGCAACGTTTCACCTTCTCTATGAAGGCTTTTTCAAAAAAGCCTTCATAGAGAAGGTGAAACGTTGCAGTGGATGCTGGATGAATAAACCAGAGTTTTTTCGAGTGCTGCTTCTATCTCTCTTTTTTGTGTATAGTACTATTATATTCAGGAGCATAGTGTAATGTACTATTATATTCAGGAGTACAGTGTATAGTACTATTATATTCAGGAGCACAGTGTATAGTACTATTATATTCTGGAGTACAGTGTATAGTACTATTATATTCAGGGGCGCAGTGTATAGTACTATTATAATTAGGAGCACAGTGTATAGTACTACTATATTCAGAAGCACAGTGTATAGTACTATTATATTCAGGAGTACAGTGTATAGTACTATTATATTCAGGAGTACAGTGTATAGTACTATTATATTCAGGAGCACAGTGTATAGTACTATTATATTCAGAAGCACAGTGTATAGTACTATTATATTCAGCAGTACAGTGTATAGTACTATTATATTCAGGGACGCAGTGTATAGTACTATTATATTCAGGAGTACAGTGTATGGTACTATTATATTCAGGAGCATAGTGTATAGTAATATTATATTCAGAAGCACAGTGTATAGTACTATTATATTCTGGAGTACAGTGTATAGTACTATTATATTCAGGAGTACAGTGTATAATACTATTATATTCAGGAGCGCAGTGTATAGTACTATTATATTCAGGAGCACAGTGTATAGTACTATTATATTCAGGAGCACAGTGTATAGTAGTATTATATTCAGGAGCACAGTGTATAGTACTATTATATTCAGGAGCACAGTGTATAGTACTATTATATTCAGGAGTACAGTGTATAGTACTATTATATTCAGGAGTACAGTGTATAGTAGTATTATATTCAGGATTACAGTGTATGGTACTATTATATTCAGGAGCACAGTGTATGGTACTATTATATTCAGGAGCACAGTGTTTAGTACTATTATATTCAGGAGCACAGTGTATAGTACTATTATATTCAGGAGCCCAGTGTATAGTACTATTTTATTCAGGAGCACAGTGTATAGTACTATTATATTCAGAAGCACAGTGTATAGTACTATTATATTCAGCAGTACAGTGTATAGTACTATTATATTCAGGGACGCAGTGTATAGTACTATTATATTCAGGAGTACAGTGTATGGTACTATTATATTCAGGAGCACAGTGTATAGTACTATTATATTCAGGAGCACAGTGTATAGTACTATTATATTCAGGAGCACAGTGTATAGTAGTATTATATTCAGGAGCACAGTGTATAGTACTATTATATTCAGGAGCACAGTGTATAGTACTATTATATTCAGGAGTACAGTGTATAGTACTATTATATTCAGGAGTACAGTGTATAGTAGTATTATATTCAGGATTACAGTGTATGGTACTATTATATTCAGGAGCACAGTGTATGGTACTATTATATTCAGGAGTACAGTGTATAGTACTATTATATTCAGGAGTACAGTGTATAGTACTATTATATTCAGGAGTACAGTGTATAGTACTATTATATTCAGGGGCGCAGTGTATAGTACTATTATATTCAGGAGCACAGTGTATAGTACTATTATATTCAGGAGCGCAGTGTATAGTACTATTATATTCAGGATTACAGTGTATAGTACTATTATATTCAGGAGCACAGTGTATAGTACTATTATATTCAGGAGTACAGTGTATAGTACTATTATATTCAGGAGCACAGTGTATAGTACTATTATATTCAGGAGTACAGTGTATAGTACTATTATATTCAGGCGTACAGTGTATAATACTATTATATTCAGGAGTACAGTGTATAGTACTATTATATTCAGGAGTACAGTGTATAGTACTATTATATTCAGGAGCACAGTGTATAGTACTATTATATTCAGGAGCACAGTGTATAGTAGTATTATATTCAGGAGCACAGTGTATAGTACTATTATATTCAGGAGTACAGTGTATAGTACTATTATATTCAGGAGCCCAGTGTATAGTACTATTATATTCAGGAGCACAGTGTATAATACTATTATTTTCAGGGCGCAGTGTATAGTACTATTATATTCAGCAGTACAGTGTATAGTACTATTATATTCAGGGACGCAGTGTATAGTACTATTATATTCAGGAGCACAGTGTATAGTACTATTATATTCAGGAGCACAGTGTATAGTACTATTATATTCAGGAGCACAGTGTATAGTAGTATTATATTCAGGAGCACAGTGTATAGTACTATTATATTCAGGAGCACAGTGTATAGTACTATTATATTCAGGAGTACAGTGTATAGTACTATTATATTCAGGAGTACAGTGTATAGTAGTATTATATTCAGGATTACAGTGTATGGTACTATTATATTCAGGAGCACAGTGTATGGTACTATTATATTCAGGAGTACAGTGTATAGTACTATTATATTCAGGAGTACAGTGTATAGTACTATTATATTCAGGAGTACAGTGTATAGTACTATTATATTCAGGGGCGCAGTGTATAGTACTATTATATTCAGGAGCACAGTGTATAGTACTATTATATTCAGGAGCGCAGTGTATAGTACTATTATATTCAGGATTACAGTGTATAGTACTATTATATTCAGGAGCACAGTGTATAGTACTATTATATTCAGGAGTACAGTGTATAGTACTATTATATTCAGGAGCACAGTGTATAGTACTATTATATTCAGGAGTACAGTGTATAGTACTATTATATTCAGGCGTACAGTGTATAATACTATTATATTCAGGAGTACAGTGTATAGTACTATTATATTCAGGAGTACAGTGTATAGTACTATTATATTCAGGAGTACAGTGTATAGTACTATTATATTCAGGAGCACAGTGTATAGTACGATTATATTCAGGAGCACAGTGTATAATACTATTATATTCAGGAGTGCAGTGTATAATACTATTATATTCAGGAGCACAGTGTATAGTACTATTATATTCGGGAGCACAGTGTATAGTACTATTATATTCAGGGGCACAGTGTATAGTACTATTATATTCAGGAGCACAGTGTATAGTACTATTATATTCAGCACAGTGTATAGTACTATTATATTCAGCACAGTGTATAGTACTATTATATTCAGGGGCACAGTGTATAGTACTATTATATTCAGGAGCACAGTGTATAGTACTATTATATTCGGGAGCACAGTGTATAGTACTATTATATTCAGGGGCACAGTGTATAGTACTATTATATTCAGGAGCACAGTGTATAGTACTATTATATTCAGGAGCACAGTGTATAGTACTATTATATTCAGGAGCACAGTGTATAGTACTATTATATTCAGCACAGTGTATAGTACTATTATATTCAGCACAGTGTATAGTACTATTATATTCAGGAGCACAGTGTATAGTACTATTATATTCAGGAGCACAGTGTATAGTACTATTATATTCAGGATTACAGTGTATAATACTATTATATTCAGGAGCACAGTGTATAGTACTATTATATTCGGGAGCACAGTGTATAGTACTATTATATTCAGGAGCACAGTGTATAGTATTATTATATTCAGGGGCACAGTGTATAGTACTATTATATTCAGCACAGTGTATAGTACTATTATATTCAGCACAGTGTATAGTACTATTATATTCAGGAGCGCAGTGTATAGTACTATTATATTCAGGAGCGCAGTGTATAGTACTATTATATTCAGGAGTACAGTGTATAGTACTATTATATTCAGGAGTACAGTGTATAGTACTATTATATTCAGCACAGTGTATAGTACTATTATATTTAGGAGTACAGTGTATAGTACTATTATATTCAGCAGTACAGTGTATAGTACTATTATATTCAGGAGCACAGTGTATAGTACTATTATATTCAGGAGCACAGTGTATAGTACTATTATATTCAGGAGTACAGTGTATAATACTATTATATTCAGGAGTACAGTGTATAATACTATTATATTCAGGAGCACAGTGTATAGTACTATTATATTCAGGAGTACAGTGTATGGTACTATTATATTCAGGAGTACAGTGTATAATACTATTATATTCAGGATTACAGTGTATAATACTATTATATTCAGGAGCACAGTGTATAATACTATTATATTCAGAAGCACAGTGTATAGTACTATTATATTCAGGAGCACAGTGTATAGTACTATTATATTCAGGAGTACAGTGTATAGTACTATTATATTCAGGAGTACAGTGTATAGTACTATTATATTTAGGAGCACAGTGTATAGTACTATTATATTCAGGAGCACAGTGTATAGTACTATTATATTCAGGGGCACAGTGTATGGTACTATTATATTCAGGAGTATAGTGTATAGTACTATTATTTTCAGGAGCCCAGTGTATAGTACTATTATGTTCAAGAGTACAGTGTATGGTACTATTATATTCAGAAGCACAGTGTATAGTACTATTATATTCAGGGGCGCAGTGTATAGTACTATTATATTCAGGAGTACAGTGTATAGCACTATTATATTCAGGAGTACAGTGTATAGTACTATTATATTAGGAGCACAGTGTATAGTACTATTATATTCAAGAGCGCAGTGTATAGTACTATTATATTCAGGAGCACAGTGTATAGTACTATTATATTCAGGAGTACAGTGTATAGTACTATTATATTCAGGAGTACAGTGTATAGTACTATTATATTCAGGAGCACAGTGTGTAGTACTATTATATTCAGGGGCACAGTGTATAGTACTATTATATTCAGGAGTACAGTGTATAGTACTATTATATTCAGGAGTACAGTGTATAGTACTGTTATATTCAGAAGCACAGTGTATAGTACTATTATATTCAGGAGCACAGTGTATAGTACTATTATATTCAGAAGCACAGTGTATAGTACTATTATATTCAGGAGAACAGTGTATAGTAGTATTATATTCAGAAGCACAGTGTATAGTACTATTATATTCAGGGGTGCAGTGTATAGTACTATTATATTCAGAAGCACAGTGTATAGTACTATTATATTCAGGGGTGCAGTGTATAGTACTATTATATTCAGGAGTACAGTGTATAGTACTATTATATTCAGGAGAACAGTGTATAGTAGTATTATATTCAGAAGCACAGTGTATAGTACTATTATATTCAGGGGTGCAGTGTATAGTACTATTATATTCAGAAGCACCTTGTATAGTACTATTATATTCAGGAGTACAGTGTATAGTACTATTATATTCAGGAGTACAGTGTATAGTACTATTATATTCAGGAGTACAGTGTATAGTACTATTATATTCAGGAGTACAGTGTATAGTACTATTATATTCAGGAGTACAGTGTATAGTACTATTATATTCAGAAGCACAGTGTATAGTACTATAGACAAATCAAGGGTAGGAGCAGCACTGTGATTCCTTGCCTGTTAAGGCTGGTGCTCAGCTTTCAAACAGGGAGCGACCTCTCCCTGCACAAACGTGTATCCAAAAAAGAGAGATAGAAGCAGCACTCAAAAAAACTCTGGTTTATTCATCCAGCATCCACTGCAACGTTTCACCTTCTCTATGAAGGCTTTTTCAAAAAAGCCTTCATAGAGAAGGTGAAACGTTGCAGTGGATGCTGGATGAATAAACCAGAGTTTTTTCGAGTGCTGCTTCTATCTCTCTTTTTTGTGTATAGTACTATTATATTCAGGAGCATAGTGTAATGTACTATTATATTCAGGAGTACAGTGTATAGTACTATTATATTCAGGAGCACAGTGTATAGTACTATTATATTCAGGAGTACAGTGTATAGTACTATTATATTCAGGAGTACAGTGTATAGTACTATTATATTCAGGAGTACAGTGTATAGTACTATTATATTCAGGAGCACAGTGTATAGTACTATTATATTCAGGAGCATAGTGTAATGTACTATTATATTCAGGAGTACAGTGTATAGTACTATTATATTCAGGAGCACAGTGTATAGTACTATTATATTCTGGAGTACAGTGTATAGTACTATTATATTCAGGGGCGCAGTGTATAGTACTATTATAATTAGGAGCACAGTGTATAGTACTACTATATTCAGAAGCACAGTGTATAGTACTATTATATTCAGGAGTACAGTGTATAGTACTATTATATTCAGGAGTACAGTGTATAGTACTATTATATTCAGGAGCACAGTGTATAGTACTATTATATTCAGAAGCACAGTGTATAGTACTATTATATTCAGCAGTACAGTGTATAGTACTATTATATTCAGGGACGCAGTGTATAGTACTATTATATTCAGGAGTACAGTGTATGGTACTATTATATTCAGGAGCATAGTGTATAGTAATATTATATTCAGAAGCACAGTGTATAGTACTATTATATTCTGGAGTACAGTGTATAGTACTATTATATTCAGGAGTACAGTGTATAATACTATTATATTCAGGAGCGCAGTGTATAGTACTATTATATTCAGGAGCACAGTGTATAGTACTATTATATTCAGGAGCACAGTGTATAGTAGTATTATATTCAGGAGCACAGTGTATAGTACTATTATATTCAGGAGCACAGTGTATAGTACTATTATATTCAGGAGTACAGTGTATAGTACTATTATATTCAGGAGTACAGTGTATAGTAGTATTATATTCAGGATTACAGTGTATGGTACTATTATATTCAGGAGCACAGTGTATGGTACTATTATATTCAGGAGCACAGTGTTTAGTACTATTATATTCAGGAGCACAGTGTATAGTACTATTATATTCAGGAGCCCAGTGTATAGTACTATTTTATTCAGGAGCACAGTGTATAGTACTATTATATTCAGAAGCACAGTGTATAGTACTATTATATTCAGCAGTACAGTGTATAGTACTATTATATTCAGGGACGCAGTGTATAGTACTATTATATTCAGGAGTACAGTGTATGGTACTATTATATTCAGGAGCACAGTGTATAGTACTATTATATTCAGGAGCACAGTGTATAGTACTATTATATTCAGGAGCACAGTGTATAGTAGTATTATATTCAGGAGCACAGTGTATAGTACTATTATATTCAGGAGCACAGTGTATAGTACTATTATATTCAGGAGTACAGTGTATAGTACTATTATATTCAGGAGTACAGTGTATAGTAGTATTATATTCAGGATTACAGTGTATGGTACTATTATATTCAGGAGCACAGTGTATGGTACTATTATATTCAGGAGTACAGTGTATAGTACTATTATATTCAGGAGTACAGTGTATAGTACTATTATATTCAGGAGTACAGTGTATAGTACTATTATATTCAGGGGCGCAGTGTATAGTACTATTATATTCAGGAGCACAGTGTATAGTACTATTATATTCAGGAGCGCAGTGTATAGTACTATTATATTCAGGATTACAGTGTATAGTACTATTATATTCAGGAGCACAGTGTATAGTACTATTATATTCAGGAGTACAGTGTATAGTACTATTATATTCAGGAGCACAGTGTATAGTACTATTATATTCAGGAGTACAGTGTATAGTACTATTATATTCAGGCGTACAGTGTATAATACTATTATATTCAGGAGTACAGTGTATAGTACTATTATATTCAGGAGTACAGTGTATAGTACTATTATATTCAGGAGCACAGTGTATAGTACTATTATATTCAGGAGCACAGTGTATAGTAGTATTATATTCAGGAGCACAGTGTATAGTACTATTATATTCAGGAGTACAGTGTATAGTACTATTATATTCAGGAGCCCAGTGTATAGTACTATTATATTCAGGAGCACAGTGTATAATACTATTATTTTCAGGGCGCAGTGTATAGTACTATTATATTCAGCAGTACAGTGTATAGTACTATTATATTCAGGGACGCAGTGTATAGTACTATTATATTCAGGAGCACAGTGTATAGTACTATTATATTCAGGAGCACAGTGTATAGTACTATTATATTCAGGAGCACAGTGTATAGTAGTATTATATTCAGGAGCACAGTGTATAGTACTATTATATTCAGGAGCACAGTGTATAGTACTATTATATTCAGGAGTACAGTGTATAGTACTATTATATTCAGGAGTACAGTGTATAGTAGTATTATATTCAGGATTACAGTGTATGGTACTATTATATTCAGGAGCACAGTGTATGGTACTATTATATTCAGGAGTACAGTGTATAGTACTATTATATTCAGGAGTACAGTGTATAGTACTATTATATTCAGGAGTACAGTGTATAGTACTATTATATTCAGGGGCGCAGTGTATAGTACTATTATATTCAGGAGCACAGTGTATAGTACTATTATATTCAGGAGCGCAGTGTATAGTACTATTATATTCAGGATTACAGTGTATAGTACTATTATATTCAGGAGCACAGTGTATAGTACTATTATATTCAGGAGTACAGTGTATAGTACTATTATATTCAGGAGCACAGTGTATAGTACTATTATATTCAGGAGTACAGTGTATAGTACTATTATATTCAGGCGTACAGTGTATAATACTATTATATTCAGGAGTACAGTGTATAGTACTATTATATTCAGGAGTACAGTGTATAGTACTATTATATTCAGGAGTACAGTGTATAGTACTATTATATTCAGGAGCACAGTGTATAGTACGATTATATTCAGGAGCACAGTGTATAATACTATTATATTCAGGAGTGCAGTGTATAATACTATTATATTCAGGAGCACAGTGTATAGTACTATTATATTCGGGAGCACAGTGTATAGTACTATTATATTCAGGGGCACAGTGTATAGTACTATTATATTCAGGAGCACAGTGTATAGTACTATTATATTCAGCACAGTGTATAGTACTATTATATTCAGCACAGTGTATAGTACTATTATATTCAGGGGCACAGTGTATAGTACTATTATATTCAGGAGCACAGTGTATAGTACTATTATATTCGGGAGCACAGTGTATAGTACTATTATATTCAGGGGCACAGTGTATAGTACTATTATATTCAGGAGCACAGTGTATAGTACTATTATATTCAGGAGCACAGTGTATAGTACTATTATATTCAGGAGCACAGTGTATAGTACTATTATATTCAGCACAGTGTATAGTACTATTATATTCAGCACAGTGTATAGTACTATTATATTCAGGAGCACAGTGTATAGTACTATTATATTCAGGAGCACAGTGTATAGTACTATTATATTCAGGATTACAGTGTATAATACTATTATATTCAGGAGCACAGTGTATAGTACTATTATATTCGGGAGCACAGTGTATAGTACTATTATATTCAGGAGCACAGTGTATAGTATTATTATATTCAGGGGCACAGTGTATAGTACTATTATATTCAGCACAGTGTATAGTACTATTATATTCAGCACAGTGTATAGTACTATTATATTCAGGAGCGCAGTGTATAGTACTATTATATTCAGGAGCGCAGTGTATAGTACTATTATATTCAGGAGTACAGTGTATAGTACTATTATATTCAGGAGTACAGTGTATAGTACTATTATATTCAGCACAGTGTATAGTACTATTATATTTAGGAGTACAGTGTATAGTACTATTATATTCAGCAGTACAGTGTATAGTACTATTATATTCAGGAGCACAGTGTATAGTACTATTATATTCAGGAGCACAGTGTATAGTACTATTATATTCAGGAGTACAGTGTATAATACTATTATATTCAGGAGTACAGTGTATAATACTATTATATTCAGGAGCACAGTGTATAGTACTATTATATTCAGGAGTACAGTGTATGGTACTATTATATTCAGGAGTACAGTGTATAATACTATTATATTCAGGATTACAGTGTATAATACTATTATATTCAGGAGCACAGTGTATAATACTATTATATTCAGAAGCACAGTGTATAGTACTATTATATTCAGGAGCACAGTGTATAGTACTATTATATTCAGGAGTACAGTGTATAGTACTATTATATTCAGGAGTACAGTGTATAGTACTATTATATTTAGGAGCACAGTGTATAGTACTATTATATTCAGGAGCACAGTGTATAGTACTATTATATTCAGGGGCACAGTGTATGGTACTATTATATTCAGGAGTATAGTGTATAGTACTATTATTTTCAGGAGCCCAGTGTATAGTACTATTATGTTCAAGAGTACAGTGTATGGTACTATTATATTCAGAAGCACAGTGTATAGTACTATTATATTCAGGGGCGCAGTGTATAGTACTATTATATTCAGGAGTACAGTGTATAGCACTATTATATTCAGGAGTACAGTGTATAGTACTATTATATTAGGAGCACAGTGTATAGTACTATTATATTCAAGAGCGCAGTGTATAGTACTATTATATTCAGGAGCACAGTGTATAGTACTATTATATTCAGGAGTACAGTGTATAGTACTATTATATTCAGGAGTACAGTGTATAGTACTATTATATTCAGGAGCACAGTGTGTAGTACTATTATATTCAGGGGCACAGTGTATAGTACTATTATATTCAGGAGTACAGTGTATAGTACTATTATATTCAGGAGCACAGTGTATAGTACTATTATATTCAGGAGTACAGTGTATAGTACTATTATATTCAGGAGTACAGTGTATAGTACTATTATATTCAGGAGCACAGTGTATAGTACTATTATATTCAGGAGTACAGTGTATAGTACTATTATGTTCAGGAGCACAGTGTATGGTACTATTATATTCAAGAGCGCAGTGTATAGTACTATTATATTCAAGAGCGCAGTGTATAGTACTATTATATTCAGGAGTACAGTGTATAGTAATATTATATTCAGGAGTACAGTGTATAGTACTATTATATTCAGGAGTACAGTGTATAGTACTATTATATTCAGGGGCACAGTGTATAGTACTATTATATTCAGGGCGCAGTGTATAGTACTATTATATTCAGGAGCACAGTGTATAGTACTATTATATTCAGGAGTACAGTGTATAGTACTATTATATTCAGGAGCACAGTGTATAGTACTATTATATTCAGGAGCGCAGTGTATAGTACTATTATATTCAGGAGCACAGTGTATAGTACTATTATATTCAGGAGTACAGTGTATAGCAATATTATATTCAGGAGCACAGTGTATAGTACTATTATATTCAGAAGCACAGTGTATAGTACTATTATATTCAGGAGCACAGTGTATAGCATTATTATATTTAGGAGTACAGTGTATAGTACTATTATATTCAGGGGTGCAGTGTATAGTACTATTATATTCAGGAGCACAGTGTATAGTACTATTATATTCAGGGGTGCAGTGTATAGTACTATTATATTCAGAAGCACAGTGTATAGTACTATTATATTCAGGAGTACAGTGTATAGTACTATTATATTCAGGAGTACAGTGTATAGTACTATTATATTCAGGAGCGCAGTGTATAGTACTATTATATTCAGAAGCACAGTGTATAGTACTATTATATTCAGGAGTACAGTGTATAGCATTATTATATTTAGGAGTGCAGTGTATAGTACTATTATATTCAGGAGCATAGTGTATAGTACTATTATATTCAGGAGTACAGTGTATAGTACTATTATATTCAGGAGCACAGTGTATAGTACTATTATATTCAGCACAGTGTATAGTACTATTATATTCAGGAGCACAGTGTATAGTACTATTATATTCAGGAGCACAGTGTATAGTACTATTATATTCAGGAGCACAGTGTATAGTACTATTATATTCAGGAGCACAGTGTATAGTACTATTATATTCAGGAGCACAGTGTATAGTACTATTATATTCAGGAGCACAGTGTATAGTACTATTATATTCAGGAGCACAGTGTATAGTACTATTATATTCAGCACAGTGTATAGTACTATTATATTCAGGAGTACAGTGTATGGTACTATTATATTCAGGAGTACAGTGTATAGTACTATTATATTCAGGAATACAGTGTATAGTACTCCCTGCTTCTTCCTCCAGTCTGGCCTCCTGGGATGACGTTACAGCCCATGTGACCGCTGCAGCCAATCACAAGCCAATCACTGGCTGCAGTGGTCACATGGACTGCCGCGTCATCCAGGGTGGTCGGACTGGATGTCAAGAGAGGGACGCGTCACCAAGACAACGGTGGGTAAGTATGAATTTCTTTTACTTTTATTATAGAAAGGGCTGCCCCTTCTCTCTATCCTGCACTGATAGAGAGAAGGGCTGCCGATTAGTGCAGTGCAATTTTGCATCCAAAAACGTGCCCGTCAATAAGGGTGGAATACGGGTGACACCGGACCCGTATTTACGCCAGTATTTACGGGTGGACAAAGATACGGTCGTGTGCATGAGGCCTAACTCCAATAATTATAGAAAAATATCTGTGGGGTTAAAATGCTAACTTTACCCCTAAATAAATTCCTTGAGGGGTGTAGTTTACAAAATGGGGTCACTTTTGGGGAGGCACCACAAGACCTCTTCAAACCCGACATGGTGCCTAAAATATAATCTAAATAAAAGCAGGCTCCAAAATCCTGTAGGTACTTATTTTTCTTCTGTGGCCTGTGTTTCAGTCCATTAGTACACTAGGGCCACATGTGGGATATTTCTAAAAATGACAGAATCTGGGCAATAAATATTGAGCAGTGTTTCTATGGTAAAATCTTCTGTGTTACAAATTTGTAAATTTCCCCTCTACTTTGTGAAACGCCTAAAAGTGACACGTCAGATTTGAGAAATGAGGCTGTGCAACAATGCCAAAACAGGCTGTGTCCTAAAGGGGTTCATATATAACCATTTAATCATAATTCAAGTAAACATACATTTTGTTCGGCCATAATGGTAACGCTTTTTATCCGAGGATAATAAAGATATATAAAACTCTCAAGGTGCAAAATAACCCTCATTCTTATATGTAAAAATTATGAGGAAATACATAAATATATTTAAAATCTTTATTTTTGATTTTTTGAAATAAGAAATAAGAATAACATAGAAATGTACTCACATCCAGAGTGATACATATTGATATAGAGCAATAGGCAATATACAATGATATGTTACAAGCAATACAAGAGAAACATACCGTGTGCTTGGTGTGTATTAACTCGTAAACAAAAAGTGGAAAATATTACAATTAAAAATGGGAATAGGAATAAAAACGATAAGAAGGAGCGGTAGTCAGAGCCCCATCACAGAGCCTCCCCCTCACTCCCGGATACATGAGAAGAAGATCTTAGAACTGATCTACAAGATGACTGAGCTGCTGACTGGAGAGGTGACACTGCTGGGAATGCTGGGAAATTCTACAGTAACAGCACTGGAGGTGTCTGGGTAATGACTGTATCATTGTGTGTGTCAGGTTCCTATAAGGTGTCAGGATGTCACTGTCTATTTCTCCATGGAGGAGTGGGAGTATCTAGAGGGACACAAGGATCTGTACGAGGAGGTCATGATGGAGGACTACCGGCCGCGCGCATCACAAGGTGAGATATAGATATATAAATTATATATTATTATTTTGTTGTTGAAGTGTTAATTTCGTCATGTGCAGTATATAGACATGTAATTCCTGATCTCTGATCACACGTTCCTCGCTTTGCTGCAGTGCTGCACTAGGGGATGGTCACAGATTTGTTGTAGAATTTTCCATATATCTGAATGTTGTAGTTTCTGCAGCAGGTACATGACTATTTATTACCCACATTCAGCTGAGATGGACATGGACTTGTGTGTGTGTGTGTGTGTGTGTGTGTGTGTGTGAACAGAGTCTTATATAACCAGTGACTGATCTGCTCAGCAATTATAATCTCTCCTACATGAGGAGTGTAAAATTCTACCATGTGGGAACAGCGGACATGACAGGCATCAGGAAAGATGTTCTGCAGGTTCAGTGTGAGATCTACTAATACTGGAGTCTACTCTTCTGCACATGGATGAGACGTTCTCCTGGTAGACACTTAATTCAGCACTTATATCGTCTTTATGTCCTGGGGCAATGTTTTCCAACCTGTGTCGCTCCTGTTGTGCAAAACTACAACTCCCAGCATCTCCTGACAGCCACAGTTCACCTCGGTTATTATCGTCCCCAGTTCCCCCATAACTGCATGGAGTACACATCTTTACACTGCAGTATACAGAGGTATTGCCGTGCCGGAGGGGGGGGGGTGTATTCCCCACATGATGAGACTATTGTCAGGGACCCCCTTCTGTGTCATCATGTGGGGTATACACATCCGCAGCTTGGTAATACACATCTCCATACTTCGGTGTGTGATCGACATGTGGTCCAGGGGGTGACCGGCTGCCTCCCCCTCCACTCAGTACAGGGAGTGAGCTGGGAGCATGCTCATTACACACTGCTATATTACATAATGGGGTCACCCCCCCTATTCTCTTATGTCCAGTGCTTGATGTCCGGCATTCTATAGAGCTGTCGCTGGCAGCTCGAAACAAACGCTTTATAGAAGAAGTCTGACCCCAGAACATTAGTTATACAATAGAATTAAAAAATTCTTAAAAAGTCTAACTAAACGTTCAACAGACTTCTGACATATCATTGTAACATGAGGATAGGTCATCAATTTTAAGGTCTGGAAAACCCCTTTAAGGCCTCTGCAAACCTATAGTGGTGCCTAGAAAACACCCTAATGAAAAGGAGGCCCCAGAATCCACAAGGCTCTCCTTAATTTCTGGGGCCCTTGTTTCAGTAAATAGAACACTAGGGCCACATGTGTGATATTTCTATAAAATGCGGAATCGGAGGAATAAATATTGCGTTGCGTTTCTCTGGTGACACTTGCTGTGTTACAGGGAAAATGGATTATAATTGAATATCTGCAAAAAAATTCCTGTGAAAAAGCTAAAGGGTTAACACACTTCATAAATGCTGTTTTGAATACTTTGGTGCAGTTGTAAAACGCTGTAATTTGTGGGGGATTCTAATATACAGACCCTCAAAGCAACTTCAGAATTGAATTGATCCCTAAAAAATTCTTTTTTTTTTAAATTGTATTGAAAAAGTGAAAAAATTCTGAAAAACGTATAAACCTTCTAACATCCTAAAAAAATAAAATAAAAGGATGTTTAACCTGTCAGTGACAGCCCATAGGTGTTTTTACGGCCGCCACTAACGGGCTTTATTCTGATGCAGTAGCCTTTTTACGACGCTGCATTAGAATAAATAAACAGAGCAGGGAGCAGTTAAATCTCCCTGTTTTCAGCTACCAGAGGAAGCGGAGACCAGGGAGCAGACATGCTCGAACGGGCGAGATCGATATCCGTATCGATCCCGCCCGTTTAACCCCTCAGATGCTGCGCTCAATAGCGAGCGCCGCATCTGAGTGGTTTTGGAGAGAGGGAGGGAGCACCCTCTCTCACCCCACCGGCACCCTGTGTAAGATCGCAGGGTGTCAGTGTCTTCTATGGAAGCCGTGGGTCTAATGAAGTGTCTAAATACAGGACTACTGTATATCTGTCTATATATCAGTCACTGTGTGTTTCCTACAGATCAATCCAGTAGAAGAAATCCACCACAGAGATGTCCCAGTCCTCCGTATTCCCAGGACTGTCCAGAGGAAAATCACAATGTGCCAGAGAATCATTAGGTAGATGCAGTGGCGGAATAAGTAGACCATAGACCCTGGGCAGTTACCCAAACTTGGGCACCCCTTCTCCACTTCCGACCTGCCATAACTATTGTGAACACTACCTTTTTGTGCAAGCATTAACAATTGGGTTTTACAATTCCCCTTGTCACAGGGTTGTGTCCCTACATACTGACCATCTCCAACCATCGCTGACAATATCACACTGTGTAGGGACACATCCTCCTGACAAAGGGAATGGTAACACACATTTGTCTATCAGTCCTGGACTGCACAAAGACATTATGCGAAATACAAGGGTTTCCTATAATAAACATGTCAGGAGCGGTGACAAATTCTCTATAAATCTAGTGACTCACAGGTGACGTCTTCTCAGATTTTAGTAGTTTTTTTCCTCTTTTCTTCTCCATCAGGTCCAGAATTCATAACGACTTCTCACCGCCATGACCCATTTCTGCAGAATTTTCCACTCAGATGTCTTCAGCTTCTCACTTTTCCACACCTATAAACGAAGTTAAAATGATCAATAAAATTATCATGGTGCCATACACTATGCCCCTAAATACAATGGCACCAAACACTGTGCCCTAAATATAATAGCACCAAACACTGTGCCCCTGAATATAATACCACACACTGTGTCCCTAAATGTAATAGCACCATACACTGCGCCCCTAAATATAATAGCACCAAACACTGCGCCCCTGAATAAAATAGTACCAAACACTGTAAGGTAAAGCACCACATACACAGTGCCCCCTGTACATAATGCCAAACACAGCCCCCTGTAGATAGCGCCACACACAGCCCCCTGTAGATAGCGCCACACACATCCCTCTATAGATAGCGCCACACACATCCCTCTATAGATAGCGCCACACACTGCTCACTGTAGATAGCGTCACACAGCTCCCCTGTAGATAGCGTCACACACACCCTCTGTAGATAGCGCCCCACCCACATCCCTGTAGATCTTACCATACACTGCTCCCTGTAGATATTACCACACACACACACACTGCTCCTTGTAGATATTGCCACACACACTGCTCCCTGTATATATGACCACACACACTGCTCCGTGTAGATAATTCCACACACACTGCTCCCTGTAAATAATACCACACACTGCCCACTGTAGATAATACCACAAACTGCCCCTGTAGATAGCGCCCTACCCACATCCCTGTAGATATTACCATACACTGCTCCCTGTACATATTACCACACACACTGCTCCCTGTAGATATTACCACACACTGCTCCCTGTAGATAATACTACACATTGCCCCCTGTAGATAATACCACACTGCCCCCTGTAGATAATACCACACACTGCCCCCTGTAGATATTACCGCACACTGCTCCTTGTAGATATTACAACACACAGTTCCCTGTAGATATTACCACACACACTGTTCCCTGTAGACATTACCACACACACTGTTCCCTGTAGATATTACCACACACACTGCTCCCTGTAGATATTACCACACGCTGCTCCCTGTAGATAACACCACACACACTGCTCCCTGTAGATATTACCACACGCACTGCTCCCTGTAGATATTACCACACACACTGCTCCCTGTAGATATTACCACACACTGCTCCCTGTAGATATTACCACACACACTGCTCCCTGTAGATATTACCACACACACACACACACTGCTCCTTGTAGATATTGCCACACACACTGATCCCTGTAGATATGACCACACACACTGCTCCGTGTAGATAATTCCACACACACTGCTCCCTGTAGATAATACCACAAACTGCCCCCTGTAGATAGCGCCCCACCCACATCCCTGTAGATATTACCATACACTGCTCCCTGTAGATATTACCACACACACTGCCCCCTGTAGATAATACCACACTGCCCCCTGTAGATAATACCACACTGCCCCCTGTAGATAATACCACACTGCCCCCTGTAGATAATACCACACACTGCCCCCTGTAGATATTACCGCACACTGCTCCCTGTAGATATTCCAACACACTGTTCCCTGTAGATATTACCACACACACTGTTCCCTGTAGATATTACCACACACACTGCTCCCTGTAGATATTACCACACACACTGCTCCCTGTAGATATTACCACACACACTGCTCCGTGTAGATATTACCACACACACTGCTCCCTGTAGATCAGGAAGTTGACAGGCCGCATTACTTTCAAATTTGATACAATACAAAATTATTGTTAATCAATTAGTTATTTGAACTACTATAATACTACTTTACTATAATAATAGCGCTAGGTTTAAAATTTTAGATATTTCTCCACGTGCTTATTTCAACAATCCAGCTTTCCAGTTTAAGTGTCGCTAAATGCAGTCCGGCGGCTCAGTTAGCACACATGTCAAGATTGGGCAGCCCCTTTTTAGATAGTCCCGCAGTGCCCTCTGTGGATGCTGCCGCAGTGCCCTCTGTGGATGCTGCCGCAGTGCCCTCTGTGGATAATGCAACACACCCCTAGATAAGGCCACAGTGCCCTCTGTAGATAAGGCCACAGTGCCCTCTGTAGATAAGGCCACAGTGCCCTCTGTAGATAAGGCCACAGTGCCCTCTGTAGATAAGGCCACAGTGCCCTCTGTAGATAATGCAACACACCCCTAGATAATGCCAGTGTCCTCTTCAGATACTGTCACACACCCACTTGTAGATAACGCCACAGTGCCCTCTGTAGAGGCTGCCACAGTGCCCTCTGTAGAGGCTGCCACAGTGCCCTCTGTAGAGGCTGCCACAGTGCCCTCTGTAGAGGCTGCCACAGTGCCCTCTGTAGAGGCTGCCAAAGTGCCCTCTGTAGAGGATGCCCCAGTGCCCTCTGTAGAGGCTGCCACAGTGCCCTCTGTAGAGGCTGCCACAGTGCCCTCTGTAGAGGCTGCCACAGTGCCCTCTGTAGAGGCTGCCACAGTGCCCTCTGTAGAGGCTGCCAAAGTGCCCTCTGTAGAGGCTGCCAAAGTGCCCTCTGTAGAGGATGCCCCAGTGCCCTCTGTAGAGGCTGCCCCAGTGCCCTCTGTAGAGGCTGCCCCAGTGCCCTCTGTAGAGGCTGCCCCAGTGATGTCTGGGGCTTGCCCAGAGCTGGAGTCCCAGGCAGAGCGCTAGTAGGCTCTTCCTGGGACTCCAGCTGTGCTCCTGACATCACTGGGACTCCTGCTCTGGGGAAGCCCCTGACATCATTGTCGATGTATGGACAGCGATGTCAGAGGCTTCCCCAGAGTCCCGGAGCAGAGCCGATAATAGTGCTCTGCCCGGGACTCCGCTCTGGGGAAGACCCTGACACTCTGTCCATATATGGGCAGCGATGTCAGGGAATTCCACAGAGTCCCGGAGCAGAGCCGACACCAGCGCTCTGCTCGGGACTCCGGCTTTGGGGAAGCCCCAGACATCGCTGTTCATATGTGGACAGCGATGTCAGGGATTTCCACAGAGTCCAGGAGCAGAGCCGACATCAGCGCTCTGCTCCGCTCTGGGCAAGACCCTGACACACTGTCCATATATGGGCAGCGATCTCAGGGAATTCCACAGAGTCCCGGAGCAGAGCCTGTACTAGCGCTCTGCCCGGGACTCCGGCTCTGGGGAAGCCCCAGACATCGCTGTTCATATGTGGACAGCGATGTCAGGGAATTCCACAGAGTCCCGGAGCAGAGCCGACACCAGCGCTCTGCTCGGGACTCCGGCTCTGGGGAAGCCCCAGACATCGCTGTTCATATGTGGACAGCGATGTCAGGGAATTCCACAGAGTCCAGTAGCAGAGCCGACACCAGCGCTCTGCTCCGCTCTGGGCAAGACCCAGACACACTGTCCATATATGGACAGCGATGTCAGGGAATTCCACAGAGTCCCGGAGCAGAGCCGACACCAGCGCTCTGCTCGGGACTCCGGCTCTGGGGAAGCCCCAGACATCGCTGTTCATATGTGGACAGCGATGTCAGGGAATTCCACAGAGTCCAGGAGCAGAGCCGACACCAGCGCTCTGCTCCGCTCTGGGCAAGACCCTGACACACTGTCCATATATGGGCAGCGATGTCAGGGAATTCCACAGAGTCCCGGAGCAGAGCCGACACCAGCGCTCTGCTCGGGACTCCGGCACAGGGGAAGCCCCAGACATCACTGTTCATATGTGGACAGCGATGTCAGGGAATTCCAGAGTCTCGGAGCAGAGCCGATACTAGCGGCTCTGTGTCCCGCAGGCCGCAGATGACAGCCCCAGGGGCCGCATGCGGCCCGCGTGCTTGAGACCCCTGCTGTAGATATTACCACACAGTGCTCCCTGTATATATTACCACACACACTGCCCCCTGTAGATATTACCACACACACTGCTCCCTGTAGATATTACCACACACTGCTCCCTGTAGATATTACCACACACACTGCTCCCTGTAGATATTACCACACACACTGCTCCCTGTAGATAACGCAACACGCTGCTTGTTAAAGGGGGTGAATGACTATCTGTATTTTCTCCCTTTTCTCCGTTCCTAGTCCGTTACATTTGTTTCTCATATAGTCCGCTTACTTTGTATTGTTCACATGTGCACACACTCCAGTCCTTCACACACCACAGGAGTAACATACAACCCTCGCAGATACTTAAATATATAAAAATACTTTACTCATAACATAGACGTGACAAACCATTATACACTACATCAAGACAATACAATACATTACATAGACAACACAACCACACACAGCGGCCTCTCTTCCTACCTTCCCTGGACACTTTGCACATGTGACTAGTAATGTGTAGGTATATATAATATAAATCCAGGTCCCAACCTTATACGGTCTCCTGGTACTACAACTATAACCAAAGCCACATACAGCGCCTGACCATTAGTACATGTACATATAGAGACTCATGCATAAACAGCATATATATATCTACTCATCTATAATCCACATAAGATTCCTAGAATATCTCTATGTACACATATAAAGTCTGCTGTAATATAATTATACTTATATACATACACAGAAAGCACACATATAATATAACTTAGCTTGCTCCTGATGTTAAGTGCTGAGCGTCCAGGGCTGGCAGGAAAGAGCCAGCACCAACAGCTTCCCATGACCTATATGTTCCTATCCCTGGGTTAAACCCACCCATTCCATTGACTCCGCCTTATGACCACCCATACACCTTCCAATGTGCATCTGTACAGTATAGGTAAATCTATTCCCAGTATGCTCAGCTGTCTCTACATCCAGTTTACAATGGCTCCTTCCTGTACTGAGGTCCATTGTAATGCTAATAAGGCAGTAGATAAGAATCTATGACCAAATGGCTTCTGAGCATACTGCCACCTCAAAGGGTGAACACCACTGAATAATATCTGTATATGCTATATCTATTTACCAGGTATATTTTATGTGGTCATAAAACAGAGTGTCTGGATGGGAACAATATTCTCGTGTAACATTCCCCCTGTTGTCGGTATACCGACACAATATGTTGGAAGTCTGGTCTTTTGTGTGTGGGGTGCTTACATTTCATTGCAAAAACAATTAAAGAGGCTCTGTCACCAGATTTCGCAACCCCTATCTGCTATTGCAGTAGATCGGCGCTGCAATGTAGATTACAGTAACGTTTTTATTTTTAAAAAACGAGCATTTTTGGCCAAGTTATGACCATTTTTGTATTTATGCAAATGAGGCTTGCAAAAGTCCAACTGGGCGTGTATTATGTGTGTTACATCTGGGCGTGTTTAATTATTTTACTAGCTGGGCGTTCTGACGAGAAGTATCATCCACTTCTCTTCAGAACGCCCAGCTTCTGGCAGTGCAGACACAGCGTTTTCTCGAGAGATCACGCTGTGACGTCACTCACTTCCTGCCCCAGGTCCTGCATCGTGTCGGCCACATCGGCACCAGAGGCTACAGTTGATTCTGCAGCAGCATCAGCGTTTGCAGGTAAGTAGCTACATCGACTTACCTGCAAATGCCGATGCTGCTGCAGAATCAACTGTAGCCTCTGGTGCCGATGTGTCCTCGCTCGTCCGACACGATGCAGGACCTGGGGCAGGAAGTGAGTGACGTCACAGCGTGATCTCTCGAGAACACGCTGTGTCTGCACTGCCAGAAGCTGGGCGTTCTGAAGAGAAGTGGATGATACTTCTATACACAACGCCCAGCTAGTAAAAGTAGTAAACACGCCCAGCTGTAACACACATAATACACGCCCAGTTGGACTTTTACTTTAAACATGCCCAGTTTTTCTTTAGCAAGCCTCATTTGCATAAATACAAAAATGGTCATAACTTGGCCAAAAATGCTCGTTTTTAAAAAATAAAAACGTTACTCTTATCTACATTGCAGCGCCGATCTGCTGCAATAGCAGATAGGGGTTGCAAAATCTGGTGACAGAGCCTCTTTAAAGGTGAGATCTTCTGTCAACCACTGTGGAGGAGATAGAAAAAAAACATCTGTGTAATTGGCACACAGCAGGAAAAACACCTAGGAAGTCCACAGTGGAAAAATAAAAATCACTACTTCTCCCTTGGATGTGAGAAAGAAGATTGTCCACAAGAACATGTATCTTAGAGGCAGTCCATATGTTCTTGCAAGCACATAAGACATAGTATAAGGTTATTCATTTTGCATTTCTGGCCAAACTGTTGGTTCATCTTCTTGGGCATCATCAGTTCTGGTTGTCACTCCATCTTGAAGTCCATCAGAAATGGGTTGTTTGGGCGGATGTTAGGTCACTTTTACCGTCCAAGGCATTCATTGTTTCTTTGTGCATTTCTGTACCTGAAATGATATTAAGAGAACAGTATGCTCCTCGGAGGAGGTCTCCTCAATAGCTGCAGTTAGTACCAAACACAAGGTTCAAGACATTTCATCTCTGCATGTTGTCCATGCTTTCCTTCACCTGTCATTGTTGTCTCAGTTATCTGTCATTTACATGATTAGAATCCATCAGGAGATTTGATGCTCCCCCTGTGGACGGTATCTATAACAGACTACAACACTTGGCACCCTCAGTAGTTACAGTATGAACAGAGGCTTGGGATCATGACTCCTCTGGAGTTCCCCCTTGAACCGGCTGCGGCAAAGACCTGCGTCCGACCGGGCGGTCGTTGTTCCTTCAATGCGCCTCTGTGATTTACAGTGGGGCTATCCACTCCCTCACAGAATACCCAATAGCGAGAGCTATGCTCCACGGCCTAATGGCTGTGCCGCAGACTTTGTAGGCTTGCGCCCAAATCGCCCCACACGCCTCCATGGGTCCTAGTGGAAGCTATCCGCTACATTTCTTTGGACCGGTTACACAATTGGTCGGCAATTGTCGGCCTGACCAACCGCCTACGTACAGGGTTTACCTTAGTAAGAGACACAGGAGAATAAGCAATAGACCTTGGAAAATGCGTATCAAGACCCAACACCACCATCTTCAAGACCGCAGCCTGTATCGCATGCAGTTCTGCTGCTAGGTGTGTTCTGCATCATACTCTTGTCTTTTAGGTACATTATGCATCTGCCTTACCATTCTTCAATGATCTGGGGGTGTTATTAACAGTTTTCACTCCCAGCATGAACTGAACAGCCCAATTCTACAAGAACTTATAGTGCTTGGAGTTCTGTGCACTACAATAGTTTGAGAACCATCAACACCACTATTGCCATTGGATGCCAAGAGACAAACAAAATAATAAAAATACCTTTGCATTTTAACAAGTCAAAGATTGATATTCATGAGCATACCTTTCACAGAAAACACCAAATGTGTGTGTAAAGTAAGGGTTTTCATGCTATGTTTGCCAGTATAACAAAATTGTACTACAATGAATGTGCATAAACCAGTTAGGCCTTCTTTAACTCACAAAGTTTATATGCGCATTGCCACTCCTGTTGTATCTGGGAAATCAAGAGTCACAATGTCTGTGAAAGCTGCATGGCCTTACTCCCTGGGGGGCACACCTGTGAATAGAATGGCTTCTACAGTAAAAACGCCATAAAAGCCAAGGCAACTCTAGATATCTCTTGTGTAGAAAACTGGGCAAACAACAGGACTGTAGTACATTTACATTCTGCTAAGAAAAACAATACAACAAAGAGGTTCTGTAACAGTAAACCAAATCCCACCCCCCCCCCCTTGTTGGTGACCATTTCTTATCACCACAAACTAAGAGTTATTTAGGTGTACATGAATAATATTAAATTGTGGGCATTATTATATGGGGTATCCCTGAAGATTACATATTAGGGCCAGATGTTTAGGGATCCCCAACCACAAGTCTTACTGTACCAGTATCCCAATATGGGCATCTGTTGTACCAGTGTCTTGTGCCAGCCCAAATTTATCTGTAGCCTGTGTGCTCAGATGTTCTCTCTGTGTCTGTGTTGGCGTACCTGCCCACCTAACATAATTAGATTTCATTGTGAAACCATTATTATCTAAGCTCACATGATTCTTGTGAACTCTTCGTGGACAGAATCGCTTTATGTGCCCAAATTGCAGGCAATGGAAGCATCGGACATTCCCCCACTACCCAAATTTGGATGCATTAGAATACACAGGTATTTGGCTAGAAGCCGTATCCTGTAAAACATGGTCATCTTGCAGTTTGCTATTAGCTGCTACCTGTCTCCTGATATTTATGGACTTTCTTTTCTTCAGCAAATCCTGCCTTAACTGCTCTATCACTAATGCTGCTTCAATGAGTGATGGTGCTTTAGCCGCGTACAAACAAATTGCGATGTCAAGATATGGAAACTTTTCCACAAACATGACCATTCCTTGTGGGACTCCCATACTATGATCCTTAGTCACTTTCCTATACATAGCTTCAAACCTCCCACATAGAGACAAGGGCTCATCATGGATGGTAGGCCTGAAATTACTTAGGACATCCGGTGTGACGTCTAAATGCCCTGTTACCAATTTGATGAGGATGGAAAGTCTGTCTTCCTCATCATGAAGTTTAAACAGTTCCATGCGATATTCCTGAGGGACAGAAAATTTCTTACAATGTCCCTCAAAAATGTCACAGGAAGTGAAGGGATCTACATTTGGATCATATCTAGGAATCAGTTTGTATATCTTCATCAGAAATTGCATCCTCTCAATGTTATGGAAAGATTGCAATTCTCCAGTACTACTGTGGCACATTTGTGAGTTGGAGGTGGCCTGAAAATTCTCCACGTCCCCCCCCCCAATCCACCAACTGTGTCACCAGCAATACTTGTGGCAGCATTACAAGCAGTCCCCTTTGGGTCAGACCTTGTATAGTCTGCAGTAGCCATAGGTGCAGTCTCCTCAGTCCCCCTGTTTGCACTCAAAACACAATTTTTTTTTGTGGGCAAATATTGTTGACGTGATAACTGACCTATGATCTTTTGCAGATCACTGATAGTCTCATCCCTTTTACCTAGCTCGCTTTTCAGGTCAGCAATAGTCACATCAGTAGATGCTGCTTTTTCCTTATATTCAGTTATTTCCATATATAACTATATAAAAACCTTGTTAACATTTGCATAATATTTCTCTTTTTCAGCTAGTTGAGACTGTAGTATGATTCTTTCTCTACAGTTACCTCACTTTTTTCTTTTAGTTGTGTCTCTAAACTGCAAACCTGTTTAACCTGATCTGTACAACAACGGCAATGTAAATTTCCAGAGATAACTGTCTCTGACCTATTGTGCTGGTCAACCACCTCCAGCTTACAAATGCTGTCCTCAAAAACGCACACCAGCTTAGCAAGCATGTGAAGGCGTTTAGAGGTTTGGTTCAACACACTACGCTTGGCAATATGCAACTTATCATAGGAACCAGCCTGTTCTAACAGTGATTCCCATAAAATCTTAACTTTTCAAAAGTTACATGTCCTGCTTTGTCACTCATTGTTACCCTGCGATCCGTGCTACTCCTATGAGTGGTGTCTAGTGGTTGCTGCATGGGAAAGATCCTCTTTTGAACTTCTTTCCCCGACCAGCAAGATTCTACCAAACAACATTGGCGAGCCAGCCAGGAGTAACATACAACCCTCGCAGATACTTAAATATATAAAAATACTTTACTCATAACATAGACGTGACAAACCAATATACACTACATCAAGATACAATACATTACATAGACAACACAACCACACACAGCGGCCTCTCTTCCTACCTTCCCTGGACACTTGGCACATGTGACTAGTAATGTGTATCTATATATAATATAAATCCAGGTCCCAACCTTATACGGTCTCCTGGTACTACAACTATAACCAAATCCACATACAGCGCCTGACCATTAGTACATGTACATATAGAGACTCATGCATAAACAGCATATATATATATATATATATATATATATATATATATATATATATCTACTCATCTATAAGCCACATAAGATTCCTAGAATATCTCTATGTACACATATAAAGTCTGCTGTAATATAATTATACTTATATACATACACAGAAAGCACACATATAATATAACTTAGCTTGCTCCTGATGTTAAGTGCTGAGCGTCCAGGGCTGGCAGGAAAGAGCCAGCACCAACAGCTTCCCATGACCTATATGTTCCTATCCCTGGGTTGAACCCACCCATTCCATTGACTCCGCCTTATGACCACCCATACACCTTCCAATGTGCATCTATACAGTATAGGTAAATCTATTCCCAGTATGCTCAGCTGTCTCTACATCCAGTTTACAATGGCTCCTTCTTGTACTGAGGTCCATTGTAATGCTAATAAGGCAGTAGATAAGAATTTATGGCCAAATGGCTTCTGAGCATACTGCCACCTCAAAGGGTGAACACCACTGAATAATATCAGTATATGCTATATCTATTTACCAGGTATATTTTATGTGGTCATAAAACAGAGTGTCTGGATGGGAACAATATTCTCCTGTAACACTGCTGCTCCCTGTAGATATTACCACTCGCTGCTCCCTGTAGATATTACCACATGCTGCTCCCTGTAGATATTACCACATGCTGCTCCCTGTAGATAATATCACACGCTGCTCCCTGTAGATAATATCACACGCTGCTCCCTGTAGATATTATCACACACTGCTCCCTGTAGATAATATCACACACACTACTCCCTGTAAATATTACCAAACACACTGCTCCCTGTAGATATTACCACACACTGCTCCCTGTAGATAATATCACACGCTGCTCCCTGTAGATAATATCACACACACTACTCCCTGTAAATATTACCAAACACACTGCTCCCTGTAGATATTACCACACACTGCTCCCTGTAGATAATACCACACACTGCTCCCTGTAGATTGTATCACACACACACACACACACACTGCTCCCTGTAGATATTACCATACACCGCTTCCTGTATATATTACCGCACACTGCTCCCTGTAGATATTACCGCACACTGCTCCCTGTAGATATTACCACACATTGCTCCATGTAGATATTACCACACACTGCTCCCTGTAGATATTACCACACACACTGCTCCCTGTAGATATTACCACACACTGCTCCCTGTAGATACCACACACACTGCTCCCTGTATATATTACCACACACTGCTCCCTGTAGATATTACCACACATGTCTCCCTGTAGATAATATCGCACACACTGCTCCCTGTAGATATTACCACACGCTGCTCCCTGTAGATAACACCACACACTGCTCCCTGTAGATAACACCACACACTGCTCCCTGTAGATATTACTACACACACTGCTCCCTGTAGATATTTCCACACACTGCTCCCTGTAGATATTACCACACACACTGCTCCCTGTAGATATTACCACACACGCTGCTCCCTGTAGATATTACCACACACACTGCTCCCTGTAGATATTACCACACACACGCTGCTCCCTGTATATATTACCACACACACTGCTCCCTGTAGATATTACCATACACACTGCTCCCTGTAGATAACACAACACGCTGCTCCCTGTAGATATTACCACACACACTGCTCCCTGTAGATATTACCACTCGCTGCTCCCTGTAGATAATATCACACACTGCTCCCTGTAGATATTACCACACGCTGCTCCCTGTAGATAATATCACACACTGCTCCCTGTAGATATTACCACACGCTGCTCCCTGTAGATATTACCACACGCTGCTCCCTGTAGATAATATCACACACTGCTCCCTGTAGATATTACCACACGCTGCTCCCTGTAGATAATATCACACGCTGCTCCCTGTAGATAATATCACACGCTGCTCCCTGTAGATAATATCACACACACTGCTCACTGTAAATATTACCAAACACACTGCTCCCTGTAGATATTACCACACACTGCTCCCTGTAGATAATACCACACACTGCTCCCTGTAGATTGTATCACACACACACACACACTGCTTCCTGTAGATATTACCATACACAGCTCCCTGTAGATATTACCACACGCTGCTCCCTGTAGATAATATCACACACACTGCTCCCTGTAGATATTACCACACGCTGCTCCCTGTAGATAATATCACACGCTGCTCCCTGTAAATAATATCACACGCTGCTCCCTGTAAATAATATCACACACACACTGCTCCATGTAATAATTACCACACACTGCTCCCTGTAGATATTACCACACACACTGCTCCCTGTAGATAATACCACACACTGCTCCCTGTAGATAATATCACACACACTGCTCCCTGTAGATATTACCGCACATTGCTCCAAGTAGATATTACCACACGCTGCCCCCTGTAGATATTACCACATGCTGCTCCCTGTAGAGTATATCACACGCTGCTCCCTGTAGATAATATCACACACTGCTCCCTGTAGATAATACCACACACTGCTCCCTGTAGATAATACCACACACTGCTCCCTGTAGATTGTATCACACACACACACACTGCTCCCTGTAGATATTACCACACACTGCTCCCTGTAGATATTACCGCACATTGCTCCATGTAGAGATTACCAGACACACTGCTCCCTGTAGGTATTACCACATACACTGCTCCCTGTAGATATTACCACAAACACTGGTCCCTGTAGATATTACCACACACTGCTCCCTGTATATATTACCACACACACTGCTCCCTGTAGATATTACCACACACACTGCTCCCTGTAGATATTACCACACACACACTGCTCCCTGTAGATATTACCACACACTGCTCCCTATAGATATTACCACACACACTGCTCCCTGTATATATTACCACACACTGCTCCCTGTAGATATTACCACACGCTGCTCCCTGTAGATATTACCACACACTGCTCCCTGTAGATATTACCACACGCTGCTCCCTGTAGATAATATCACACACACTGCTCCCTGTAGATATTACCACACGCTGCTCCCTGTAGATAATATCACACACACTGCTCCCTGTAGATATTACCACACGCTGCTCCCTGTAGATAATATCACACACTGCTCCCTGTAGATAATATCACACACACACACACACTGCTCCCTGTAGATATTACCACACACTGCTCCCTGTATATATTACCATACACTGCTCCCTGTAGATATTACTGCACACTGCTCCATGTAGATATTACCACACACTGCTCCCTGTAGATATTACCACACACGCTGCTGCCTGTAGATAATACCACACACACTGCTCCCTGTAGATAATACCACACACTGCTCCTTGTAGATAATACCACACACACTGCTCCCTGTATATTTTACCACCCACTGCTCCCTGTAGATATTACCACACACTGCTCCCTGTAGATATTACCACACACTCTGCTCCCTGTATATATTACCACACACACTGCTCCCTGTAGATACCACACACTGCTCCCTGTAGATTGTATCACACACACACACACACACACACACACACTGCTCCCTGTAGATATTACCATACACCGCTTCCTGTATATATTACCGCACACTGCTCCCTGTAGATATTACCGCACACTGCTCCCTGTAGATATTACCACACACACTGCTCCCTGTAGATATTACCACACACACTGCTCCCTGTAGATATTACCACACACGCTGCCCCCTGTATATATTACCACACACACTGCTCCCTGTAGATATTACTACACACACTGCCCCCTGTAGATATTACCACACACACTGCTCCCTGTAGATATTACCACACACACTGCTCCCTGTAGATATTACTACACACACTGCCCCCTGTAGATATTACCACACATTGCTCCATGTAGATATTACCACACACTGCTCCCTGTAGATATTACCACACACACTGCTCCCTGTAGATATTACCACACACTGCTCCCTGTAGATACCACACACACTGCTCCCTGTATATATTACCACACACTGCTCCCTGTAGATATTACCACACATTTCTCCCTGTAGATAATATCGCACACACTGCTCCCTGTAGATATTACCACACGCTGCTCCCTGTAGATAACACCACACACTGCTCCCTGTAGATATTACCACACACACTGCTCCCTGTAGATATTACCACACACACTGCTCCCTGTAGATATTACCACACACTGCTCCCTGTAGATATTACCACACACGCTGCTCCCTGTATATATTACCACACGCTGCTCCCTGTAGATATTACCACACACACTGCTCCCTGTAGATATTACCACACACACTGCTCCCTGTAGATAACACAACACGCTGCTCCCTGTAGATATTACCACACACACTGCTCCCTGTAGATATTACCACTCGCTGCTCCCTGTAGATATTACCACCCGCTGCTCCCTGTAGATAATATCACACACTGCTCCCTGTAGATATTACCACACGCTGCTCCCTGTAGATAATATCACACGCTGCTCCCTGTAGATAATATCACTCGCTGCTCCCTGTAGATAATATCACACACACTGCTCACTGTAAATATTACCAAACACACTGCTCCCTGTAGATATTACCACACACTGCTCCCTGTAGATAATACCACACACTGCTCCCTGTAGATTGTATCACACACACACACACACACACACACACACACACACACACACACACACACACACACACACACACACACACACTGCTTCCTGTAGATATTACCATACACAGCTCCCTGTAGATATTACCACACGCTGCTCCCTGTAGATATTACCACACACTGCTGCCTGTAGATAATATCACACACACTGCTCCCTGTAGATATTACCACACGCTGCTCCCTGTAGATAATATCACACGCTGCTCCCTGTAAATAATATCACACGCTGCTCCCTGTAAATAATATCACACACACTGCTCCATGTTATAATTACCACACACTGCTCCCTGTAGATATTACCACACGCTGCCCCCTGTAGATATTACCACACGCTGCTCCCTGTAGAGTATATCACACGCTGCTCCCTGTAGATAACACCACACACTGCTCCCTGTAGATATTACCACACACACTGCTCCCTGTAGATATTACCACACACACTGCTCCCTGTAGATATTACCACACACACTGCTCCCTGTAGATATTACCACACACACTGCTCCCTGTAGATATTACCACACACACTGCTCCCTGTAGATAACACAACACGCTGCTCCCTGTAGATATTACCACACACACTGCTCCCTGTAGATATTACCACTCGCTGCTCCCTGTAGATATTACCACACGCTGCTCCCTGTAGATAATATCACACACTGCTCCCTGTAGATATTACCACACGCTGCTCCCTGTAGATAATATCACACGCTGCTCCCTGTAGATAATATCACTCGCTGCTCCCTGTAGATAATATCACACACACTGCTCACTGTAAATATTACCAAACACACTGCTCCCTGTAGATATTACCACACACTGCTCCCTGTAGATAATACCACACACTGCTCCCTGTAGATTGTATCACACACACACACACACACACACACTGCTTCCTGTAGATATTACCATACACAGCTCCCTGTAGATATTACCACACGCTGCTCCCTGTAGATATTACCACACACTGCTGCCTGTAGATAATATCACACACACTGCTCCCTGTAGATATTACCACACGCTGCTCCCTGTAGATAATATCACACGCTGCTCCCTGTAAATAATATCACACGCTGCTCCCTGTAAATAATATCACACACCCTGCTCCATGTTATAATTACCACACACTGCTCCCTGTAGATATTACCACACACACTGCTCCCTGTAGATAATACCACACACTGCTCCCTGTAGATAATATCACACACACTGCTCCCTGTAGATATTACCGCACATTGCTCCAAGTAGATATTACCACATGCTGCCCCCTGTAGATATTACCACACGCTGCTCCCTGTAGAGTATATCACACGCTGCTCCCTGTAGATAATATCACACACTGCTCCCTGTAGATAATACCACACACACTGCTCCCTGTAGATATTACCACACACGCTGCCCCCTGTAGATATTACCAGACGCTGCTCCCTGTAGAGTATATCACACACTGCTCCCTGTAGATAATACCACACACTGCTCCCTGTAGATTGTATCACACACACACACACACTGCTCCCTGTAGATATTACCACACACTGCTCCCTGTAGATATTACCGCACATTGCTCCATGTAGAGATTACCAGACACACTGCTCCCTGTAGGTATTACCACATACACTGCTCCCTGTAGATATTACCACAAACACTGGTCCCTGTAGATATTACCACACACTGCTCCCTGTATATATTACCACACACACTGCTCCCTGTAGATATTACCACACACACTGCTCCCTGTAGATATTACCACACACACACTGCTCCCTGTAGATATTACCACACACACTGCTCCCTGTAGATATTACCACACACACTGCTCCCTGTATATATTACCACACACTGCTCCCTGTAGATATTACCACACACTGCTCCCTGTAGATATTACCACACGCTGCTCCCTGTAGATAATATCACACACACTGCTCCCTGTAGATATTACCACACGCTGCTCCCTGTAGATAATATCACACACACTGCTCCCTGTAGATATTACCACACGCTGCTCCCTGTAGATAATATCACACGCTGCTCCCTGTAGATAATATCACACACACACACACACTGCTCCCTGTAGATATTACCACACACTGCTCCCTGTATATATTACCATACACTGCTCCCTGTAGATATTACTGCACACTGCTCCATGTAGATATTACCACACACTGCTCCCTGTAGATATTACCACACACGCTGCTGCCTGTAGATATTACCACACACACACTGCTCCCTGTATATATTACCACACACACACTGCTCCCTGTATATATTACCACACACACTGCTCCCTGTAGATAATACCACACACTGCTCCTTGTAGATAATACCACACACACTGCTCCCTGTATATTTTACCACACACTGCTCCCTGTAGATATTACCGCACCCACTGCTCCCTGTAGATATTACCACACACTGCTCCCTGTAGATATTACCACACACTCTGCTCCCTGTATATATTACCACACACACTGCTCCCTGTAGATATTACCACACACGCTGCTCCCTGTAGATATTACCACACACACAGCCCCCTGTATATATTACCACACACACTGCTCCCTGTAGATATTACCACACATACACTGCCCCCTGTAGATAATATCACACACACTGCTCCATGTAGGGATTACCGCACATTGCTCCATGTAGAGATTACCAGACACTGCTCCCTGCAGATATTACCATACACTGCTCCCTGTAGATATTACCGCACATTGCTCCATGTAGATATTACCACACACTGCTCCCTGTAGATATTACCACACAAACTGCTGCCTGTAGATATTACCACACACGCTGCTCCCTGTATATATTACCACACACACTGCTCCCTGTAGATATTACCACACATACACTGCCCCCTGTAGATAATATCACACACACTGCTCCATGTAGGGATTACCGCACATTGCTCCATGTAGAGATTACCAGACACTGCTCCCTGCAGATATTACCATACACTGCTCCCTGTATATATTACCGCACATTGCTCCATGTAGATATTACCACACACTGCTCCCTGTAGATATTACCACACACACTGCTCCCTGTAGATATTACCACACACACTGCTCCCTGTAGATATTACCACACACACTGCTCCCTGTAGATATTACCACACACGCTGCTCCCTGTAGATATTACCACACACGCTGCTCCCTGTAGATATTACCACACACGCTGCTCCCTGTAGATATTACCACACACGCTGCTCCCTGTAGATATTACCACACACACTGCTCCCTGTAGATATTACCACACACTGCTCCCTGTATATATTACCACGCACTGCTCCTTGTAGATATTACCGCACACTGCTCCCTGTATATATTACCACACGCTGCTCCCTGTAGATATTACCACACACACTGCTCCATGTAGATATTACCACACACACTGCTCCCTGTAGATATTACCACACACACTGCTCCCTGTAGATATTACCACACACACACTGCTCCCTGTAGATATTACCACACACTGCTCCCTGTAGATATTACCACACACACTGCTCCCTGTAGATATTACCACACACACTGCTGCCTGTAGATAATACCACACACACTGCTCCCTGTAGATAATACCACACAATGCTCCCTGTAGATATTACCACACACACTGCTCCCTGTAGATATTACCACACACAGCTCCCTGTAGATATTACCGCACATTGCTCCATGTAGAGATTACCACACATTGCTCCATGTAGAGATTACCAGACACACTGCTCCCTGTAGATACCGTGTTTCCCCGAAAGTAAGACAGTGTCTTACTTTCTTTTTATCCCCAAAAGCCCCACTATGTCTTACTTTCGGGGTATGTCTTATATTGGAAAAAAAATATATATTTTTTTTTTTTTCCACAAACTTTATTTAACTGTTTTACATTTTTTTTTTTTGTCCCACCAGGGGACTTCACTATGCGATGTGCCGATCGCATATATAATGCTTTGGTATACTTAGTATACCGAAGCATTATTGCCTGTCAGTGTAAAACTGACAGGCAACCTATTAGGTCATGCCTCCGGCATCGCCTAACAGGCAGATGCTGAAGGCAGACCTGGGGGTCTTTGTTAGACCCCCGGCTGTCATGGAAACCCGACGGCGACCCGCGATTTGTTTGCGGGGGCGCCGATCGGGTGACAGAGGGAGCTCCCCCCTCTGTCAAACACATTAAATGCCGCTGTCGCTATTGACAGCGGCATTTAATGGGTTAAACTGCCGGAATCGGCGCGCGCTTCGATTCCGGCAGTTGCAGCAGGAGCCAGGCTGTGTATAACAGCCGTGCTCCTGCCGCTGATCGCGTGGGTACAGTCTCAGTACCCGCGCCATCACAGGACGGATATATCCGTCCTCCTGCGCGAACTAGCAGCTGCTGAGGACGGATATATCCGTCCTTCGGCGTTAAGTGGGAGTGGAAGTGGGCAGGAGGCGGCAATACCCCCGTGTTTCCCCGAAAGTAAGACATATGTCTTACTTTCGGGGTACGGCTTATATTAGCCGACCCCCCTGAAACCCCCGATACGTCTTACAATCGGGGGTGTCTTACTATCGGGGAAACACGGTAGTACCACATACACGGCTCCCTGTAGATATTACCACAAACACTGCTCCCTGTAGATACCACACACTGCTCCCTGTAGATATTACCACACTGCTCCCTGTAGATATTACCACATACACTGCTCCCTGTAGATATTACCACAAACACTGCTCCCTGTAGATACCACACACTGATCCCTGTAGATATTACCACACACTGCTCCCTGTAGATATTACCGCACATTGCTCCACGTAGATATTACCACACACTGCTCCCTGTAGATTTTACCACACACTGCTCCCTATATATATTACCACACACTGCTCCCTGTAGATATTACCAAACACTGAAGCCGCGGGCCTACCGCTACCACTCTCCGCGTGACTCACCGGAGGAGCCAAGGAATTCATGCGGCACAGTTCCTTCTGACTAGGGTCGGTGACAGCCCGGGAGTGGACCATTTCAGTCACCTGCTCTGATTCATCTGACCTCATGTCACTGACGTGAGGTCAGGTGACAGGTCAGTTGACAGGTCAGGTGACTGACCGGTCCACTCTAGAGCCGTCATAGACCAGTCAGAACGCTGCCACATGAACTATTGGCTCTTACTAACGCTGATCGCTGCTGCTGGTGTCCGACATACAGGGCACATATCAGCACTGATCAGCTGCTCTGCGGTGCCTCCCCCTTCCCTACCACCTAATTGCGCCCGCACACATGCCCCGCCTGGCCCCCTAGATACGCTCTTCAGAGGCTGTCGCTAGCATCGGGGCCAAAGTCTCATCAAAATATGACCATAAAGTAATTAACCCGAAGTTCATACTATATTTTTTCTTTTCTTGTTTGTTTAGGGCGAAAATCTGATTGATATTAAGGTTGAGGTTTAAGATAAGGCAGAGGAGGAGACGGAGGTAGTGGCTGATCGGTGTAAGGAGGGGGAGACTTTCATTAGTTGTAAAGACAAACCTGTATTGAGAGTCAACTAGGTGCTACTCCCATCATCTCATTATCACATGTAAATAATCTATTCCTTCACTGTGTTTCCTACAGATGGATCCAGTAGGGGAAATCCACCAGACAGATGTCCCAGTCCTCTGTATTCCCAGGACTGTCCAGAGGAAAATCACAATGTCCCAGAGAATCATCAGGTAGATGAAGCTGAGCCCTATACCAGATTTATATAGGGGGTGTGGAGCTTTTTGTTCCTGCGGTTATAGATGTGGTCATAGATTTTGGTGGTTTCTTATGTTGATCTGTTAGATTCTTCGCACTCTCTGCTGTATTGTACTGAATTGTTACATATGTGAAATCAGGGGGAAGATCTGACTAATATTAAAGCGGAGGATGAAGCAGAAGAAGAGCGGGTGAGGGGCGATCAACCGTGTAAGAGTGAAGTGGAGGAGGAAATTCCAGGAGGTGTTACCACAGGTCAGTAATAATGAATTTAAAAAGTAAATTTGGAGGTTTGTTAAGTGGGGTTCCTCCTTAGTTCTACATTACAGTAACACTTCAGACAATGTGCTATACATAGTGCAGGACCTGAGGGAGCTGTGACTGCACATAGAAGTTCTCTACAAGGTGTTCTATGGAGCCTGTAAAAATGACAAATTAATATACATTAGTATGTCTGATGATCGCTGGTTCAAATCCCCTGCAGGGACTAATAAAAAGTGTTAAATATAGTTAAATATTTTTTTTTAGTGGTGTACAAAAATTATTTTTCCCACTTTTCCTCTAAAGTATTGTAAAAAATAAACATAATTGGGGTCACTGCATCTGTAAAAGTCTGAATTATTACATTTAAATCGCATGGTGAACACTGTAAAAAAAAATAACCGCCAGAATCGCTATTTTTTGGTCACTTTAGCGCTAAAAAATAATGTAATAAAAAGTGATCAAAAAGTCGTATGTAATAAAAACTACAGCTCGCCTCACAAAAATAAGCCTTTACTCTGCTCAATCAACAAAAAATAAAATAAAAATAACCCGGAGGATAAAGTGATAACGTGATTTATACAGAACAGTGAACGCCACATTTAAAAACAAATGCTGTTTTTTGATCAGTTTGCCTAAAAAAAAAATGGAATAAAAAGTGTTTAAAAAGTTGCATGTACCCCAAAATGATATTAATAAAAAGCCCTCAAATCACTACGTCTATGAAAAAATAAAAAAGTTATTGCTCCCATTAGTCGAGGATGAAAAAAATATGCAGATGAGCAGGTCCGAGGGGAACTTTCCTTCTGTTTCAGGAGGT
Source organism: Rhinoderma darwinii (assembly GCF_050947455.1). NCBI lineage: Eukaryota > Metazoa > Chordata > Amphibia > Anura > Rhinodermatidae > Rhinoderma > Rhinoderma darwinii. The sequence continues at coordinate 651,112,482 of NC_134687.1, read as the reverse complement.
GATTATCAGGGCTCTAATATTTGGGAATCATGAAGTGAAGGGCCCAAACATATCTGCTGGAAGCGAGGGCGCCCGTATTATACCAGGACAACACTTTCCCAGCAAAATTCCCCAACATGCAAAGGTGCAGAGTGTGGACCAAAAGGCGATCGGAAAGCACACCGCCCTGTGCATAAAGGATTGCTTCACAGCGTAACACACATCTATGGATAACTGTATTATTTACCCCATTATTATACCCTCTTATTATGCCCTGATGTACTCCGCACAGTTTACATATATCCTGATGTACTCCTCACATATTACATATACCCTGATGTACTCCTCACAGATTACATATATCCTGATGTACTCCTCACATATTACATATACCCTGATGTACTGCTCACATATTACATATACACTGATGTACTCCTCACATATTACATATACCCTGATGTACTCCTCACAGATTACATATATCCTGATGTACTCCACACAGCTTACATATACCCTGATGTACTCCTCACAGCTTACATATACCCTGATGTACTCCTCACATATTACATATACCCTGATGTACTCCTCACATATTACATATACCCTGATGTACTCCTCACAGATTACATATACCCTGATGTACTCCTCACAGATTACATATATCCTGATGTACTCCTCACAGTTTACATATATCCTGATGTACTCCTCACATATATCCTGATGTACTCCTCACATATTACATATACCCTGATGTACTCCTCACAGATTACATATACCCTGATGTACTCCTCACAGATTACATATACCCTGATGTACTCCTCACAGATTACATATATCCTGATGTACTCCTCACAGTTTACATATATCCTGATGTACTCCTCACATATTACATATACCCTGATGTACTCCTCACAGATTACATATATCCTGATGTACTCCTCACAGATTACATATATCCTGATGTACTCCTCACAGTTTACATATATCCTGATGTACTCCTCACATATTACATATACCCTGATGTACTCCTCACAGATTACATATACCCTGATGAACGCCTCACAGATTACATATATCCTGATGTACTCCTCACATATTACATATACCCTGATGTACTCCTCACAGATTACATATATCCTGATGTACTCCTCACAGATTACATATACCCTGATGTACTCCTCACAGATTACATATATCCTGATGTACTCCTCACAGTTTACATATATCCTGATGTACTCCTCACATATATCCTGATGTACTCCTCACATATTACATATACCCTGATGTACTCCTCACAGATTACATATACCCTGATGTACTCCTCACAGATTACATATACCCTGATGTACTCCTCACAGATTACATATATCCTGATGTACTCCTCACAGTTTACATATATCCTGATGTACTCCTCACATATTACATATACCCTGATGTACTCCTCACAGATTACATATATCCTGATGTACTCCTCACAGATTACATATATCCTGATGTACTCCTCACAGTTTACATATATCCTGATGTACTCCTCACATATTACATATACCCTGATGTACTCCTCACAGATTACATATACCCTGATGAACGCCTCACAGATTACATATATCCTGATGTACTCCTCACATATTACATATACCCTGATGTACTCCTCACAGATTACATATACCCTGATGAACGCCTCACAGATTACTTATATCCTGATGTACTCCGCACAGATTACATATATCCTGATGTACTCCTCACAGATTACATATACCCTGATGAACGCCTCACAGATTACTTATATCCTGATGTACTCCTCACATATTACATATATCCTGATGTACTCCTCACAGATTACATATACCCTGATGTACTCCTCACATATTACATATACCCTGATGTACTCCTCACATATTACATATACCCTGATGTACTCCTCACATATTACATATACCCTGATGTACTCCTCACATATTACATATACCCTGATGTACTCCTCACATATTACATATACCCTGATGTACTCCTCACATATTACATATACCCTGATGTACCCCTCACATATTACATATACCCTGATGTACTCCTCACATATTACATATATCCTGATGTACTCCTCACATATTACATATACCCTGATGTACTCCTCCCATATTACATATACCCTGATGTACTCCTCACATATTACATATACCCTGATGTACTCCTCACATATTACATATACACTGATGTACTCCTCACATATTACATATACCCTGATGTACTCCTCACATATTACATATACACTGATGTACTCCTCACATATTACATATACCCTGATGTACTCCTCACATATTACATATCCCCTGATGTACTCCTCACATATTACATATCCCCTGATGTACTCCTCACATATTACATATACCCTGATGTACTCCTCACATATTACATATACCCTGATGTACTCCTCACATATTACATATACCCTGATGTACTCCTCACATATTACATATATCCTGATGTACTCCTCACATATTACATATACCCTGATGTACTCCTCACAGATTGCATATACCCTGATGTTCTCCTCACATATTACATATATCCTGATGTACTCCTCACATATTACATATACCCTGATGTACTCCTCACAGATTACATATACCCTGATGTACTCCTCACAGATTACATATACCCTGATGTACTCCTCACATATTACATATACCCTGATGTACTCCTCACATATTACATATATCCTGATGTACTCCTCACAGATTACATATACCCTGATGTACTCCTCACATATTACATATACCCTGATGTACTCCTCACATATTACATGTACCCTGATGTACTCCTCACATATTACATATACCCTGATGTACTCCTCACATATTACATATATCCTGATGTACTACTCACAGATTACATATACCCTGATGTACTCCTCACATATTACATATACCCTGATGTACTCCTCACATATTACATATATCCTGATGTACTCCTCACATATTACATATACCCTGATGTACTCCTCACATATTACATATATCCTGATGTACTCCGCCCAGATTACATATAGCCTAATGTACTCCTCACAGATTACATATACCCTGATGTACTCCTCACATATTACATATACCCTGATGTACTTCACACAGATTACATATACCCTGATCTACTCCTCACAGATTACATAAACCCTGATGTATTCCTCACAGATTGCATATACCCTGATGTACTCCTCACAGATTACATATACCCTGATGTACTCCGCACATATTACATATACCCTGATGTATTCCTCACATATTACATATATCCTGATGTACTCCGCACAGATTACATATACCCTGATGTACTCCACACATATTACATATACCCTGATGTACTCCTCACAGATTACATATATCCTGATGTACTCCTCACAGATTACATATACCCTGATGTACTCCTCACAGATTACATATACCCTGATGTACTCCTCACATATTACATATATCCTGATGTACTCCTCACATATTACATATACCCTGATGTACTCCTCACAGATTACATATACCTTGATGTACTCCTCACAGATTACATATACCCTGATGTACTCCTCACCCTCACATATTGCATATACCCTGATGTACTCCTCACATATTACATAAACCCTGATGTACTCCGCACAGGTAACATATACCCTGATGTACACCTCACAGTTTACATATATCCTGATGTACTCCTCACAGTTTACATGTACCCTGATGTACTCCTCACAGTTTACATGTACCCTGATGTACTCCTCACAGATTACATATACCCTGATGTACTCCTCACAGATTACATATACCTTGATATACTCCTCACAGATTACATATACCCTGATGTGCTCCTCACAGATTACATATACACTGATGTACTCCTCAGATTATATATACCCTGATATACTCCTCACAGATTACATATACCCTGATGTATTCCTCACAGATTACGTATACCCTGATGTACATCTCACAGTTTACATATATCCTGATGTACTCCTCACAGTTTACATGTACCCTGATGTACTCCTCACAGATTACATGTACCATGAGGTACTCCTCACAGATTACATGTACCATGATGTACTCCTCACATATTACATATACCCTGATGTACTCCTCACATATTACATATACCCTGATGTACCCCTCACATATTACATATACCCTGATGTACTCCTCACATATTACATATATCCTGATGTACTCCTCACATATTACATATACCCTGATGTACTCCTCCCATATTACATATACCCTGATGTACTCCTCACATATTACATATACCCTGATGTACTCCTCACATATTACATATACACTGATGTACTCCTCACATATTACATATACCCTGATGTACTCCTCACATATTACATATACACTGATGTACTCCTCACATATTACATATACCCTGATGTACTCCTCACATATTACATATACCCTGATGTACTCCTCACATATTACATATCCCCTGATGTACTCCTCACATATTACATATACCCTGATGTACTCCTCACATATTACATATACCCTGATGTACTCCTCACATATTACATATACCCTGATGTACTCCTCACATATTACATATATCCTGATGTACTCCTCACAGATTACATATACCCTGATGTACTCCTCACATATTACATATACCCTGATGTACTCCTCACATATTACATATATCCTGATGTACTCCTCACAGATTACATATACCCTGATGTACTCCTCACATATTACATATACCCTGATGTACTCCTCACATATTACATGTACCCTGATGTACTCCTCACATATTACATATACCCTGATGTACTCCTCACATATTACATATATCCTGATGTACTACTCACAGATTACATATACCCTGATGTACTCCTCACATATTACATATACCCTGATGTACTCCTCACATATTACATATATCCTGATGTACTCCTCACATATTACATATACCCTGATGTACTCCTCACATATTACATATATCCTGATGTACTCCGCCCAGATTACATATAGCCTAATGTACTCCTCACAGATTACATATACCCTGATGTACTCCTCACATATTACATATACCCTGATGTACTTCACACAGATTACATATACCCTGATCTACTCCTCACAGATTACATAAACCCTGATGTATTCCTCACAGATTGCATATACCCTGATGTACTCCTCACAGATTACATATACCCTGATGTACTCCGCACATATTACATATACCCTGATGTATTCCTCACATATTACATATATCCTGATGTACTCCGCACAGATTACATATACCCTGATGTACTCCACACATATTACATATACCCTGATGTACTCCTCACAGATTACATATATCCTGATGTACTCCTCACAGATTACATATACCCTGATGTACTCCTCACAGATTACATATACCCTGATGTACTCCTCACATATTACATATATCCTGATGTACTCCTCACATATTACATATACCCTGATGTACTCCTCACAGATTACATATACCTTGATGTACTCCTCACAGATTACATATACCCTGATGTACTCCTCACCCTCACATATTGCATATACCCTGATGTACTCCTCACATATTACATAAACCCTGATGTACTCCGCACAGGTAACATATACCCTGATGTACACCTCACAGTTTACATATATCATGATGTACTCCTCACAGTTTACATGTACCCTGATGTACTCCTCACAGTTTACATGTACCCTGATGTACTCCTCACAGATTACATATACCCTGATGTACTCCTCACAGATTACATATACCTTGATATACTCCTCACAGATTACATATACCCTGATGTGCTCCTCACAGATTACATATACACTGATGTACTCCTCAGATTATATATACCCTGATATACTCCTCACAGATTACATATACCCTGATGTATTCCTCACAGATTACGTATACCCTGATGTACATCTCACAGTTTACATATATCCTGATGTACTCCTCACAGTTTACATGTACCCTGATGTACTCCTCACAGATTACATGTACCATGAGGTACTCCTCACAGATTACATGTACCCTGATGTACTCCTCACATATTACATATACCCTGATGTACTCCTCACAGTTTAGATATACCCCTCACAAATTAGATATACCCTGATGTACTCCTCAGATTATATATACCCTGATATACTCCTCACAGATTACATATACCCTGATGTATTCCTCACAGATTGTGTATACCCCCTGATGTACTCCTCACAGATTACATATACCAAGATGTACTCCTCACAAATTACATATACCCTGACGTACTCCTCACAGATTACATATACCCCCACATTATAAACTGAATCACCAGTAATACCCCAAACAGAACTACTACCAAGCAAAATCCAGGCTTCAAAAGCCAAAAGACGCTGCCTCAATACTGAGCCCTACAGTGTGCCCAAACAGCAATTTACTACCACATATATGGTATTGCTATAACCGGGAGAACCCTTTTAATAATTTTTGGGGTGTGTGTCTCTAGTGGCACAAGCTGGGCACAACATATTGGACTCTGAAATGGAATATCTGTGGAACAATTGCAATTTTCACTTTTTACCATCCGCAGCGCATTCATTTCAGGAAAACACCTGTGGAGTCAGAATGCTCTACACCCCTAATAGGGGTGCACGATGCATCGAAACTTCGATACTGTGCATCCCCAAACGGTTTAATACTGTTTTTTCATGTATTTCGATACTAAGCTGTGCGGCCGCACAGCTCAGTATAGTAATACATGAATGTATGAAAGCGGGGCTGCGGCTGTGTAATACAGATTACATATACCCTGATGTATTCCTCACAGATTACGTATACCCCCTGATGTACTCCTCACAGATTACATATACCCTGATGTACTCCTCACAGATTACGTATACCCCCTGATGTACTCCTCACAGATTACATATACCAAGATGTACTCCTCACAAATTACATATACCCTGACGTACTCCGCACAGTTTATATATGCCCCCACATTATAAATGGAAACACCAGCAGTACAGCAAACAGAACTACTACCAAGCAAACTCTGCGCTCCAAAAGCCAAAAGACGCTGCCTCATTACTGAGCCCTACACTGTGTCCAAACAGTTTACTACTACATATATGGTATTGCTATAACCGGGAGAACCCTTGTAACAATTTACAAGGGTGTGTGTCTCCAGTGGCACAAGCTGAGCACAACGTTTTGGACTCTGAAATGGTATATGTGTGGAAAAATGTCAATTTTCACTTTGTACCATCCGCAGAATATTCAATTCTGGAAAACACCTGTGAGGTCAAAATTCTCACTACACACCTTCATAAATGCCTTAAGGGGTGTTGTTGAGCACATATGGGGTATTTCCGTACTCTAGAGAATTTTCTTCACAAATGTTGGGGGGCTTTTTCTCCTTTATTTGTTAAGAAAATGAACAATTTCTAGATAAAACGACATCTTATTGGATAAAAATTAGCTTGATTGAGCGGTGTGATTGTTTATTTTTTCCGGGGCAAGCTGTAGTTTTTATTAATACCATTTTGGGGTACATGTGATTTTTTTTATCACTTTCTATTAAATTCTTTGGGGGTGCTAAGGTGACAAAAAAAACAATTCTGGCGTCTTTAATTTTATTTTTTTGTAAAGCGTTCATCGTGCGGGTTAAATAACATTATATTGTTATATAGTTAGCATTTTTACGGATGTGGTAATACTAGTTATATTCATTTTTGGGTTTTTTAACATTACTTTAGAGAACTGGTGGGAAAAGGTTTGTTTTTTTCTTGTTTTTATTTAACTTTTATTATCGCTTGCACTGTATACTGCAACAGTAATATATAGCAGTATATCGTTATTTTTACAGGCTTCTGGCAGGGCTTATTGGGAGTACAGAAATTGCAGACCTGGGTGCCTTCATTAGGCCCCCAGGCTGCCATGACGTCCATCAGCACCATGCAGGACTGTGAGGGGCTCTATACTTTACCGCTTTTTACGTACATGTAGGTGACAATGCGTTAAGGTAGGTGTTTATGTGTAATTTCTACTTGATTTATTTTTGGTTGTTTTTTTCACTTTTATTTTTATGGCCTTTTCATCAGAAAATATATGTGGGGAACTTTTGTTTCATTTTAGGTTTTTTTACGCTATATTTTTCTTCTGTAACTAGCGCTTTACAGCAGGGGAGATCAGTCCTGTTATAGTGACTATTGTCACTGATAGGGCTGTGCTGGGTCTTGTTAGATACAGCAGTAGCCTCCTACTACCGTCACGATCTCGTCGATCGTGTGACCAGTCACATGACCATCGGGATCAATAGAGGCAGTAGCGCTCATTGAGCGTTGTGTACTTGAGTACAGAGAAGACAAGTGGTAAAAACACTTTTGTCTTCTTTCAAGGGTCCCTGGCAGTCTCTGACGGCCGAGCACCCGACATTTAGCTGCTCAATCACACAGGCAGCAAGCTTAAACCTGCACCATATATGCAGTGGGCAGAAGTGGTTGAACATCATTTTAGGAGTCAATCGAAATGAAAAAACTCATACATTTTTGTGATTGCCTTTGTACTTTGTCATTTATTTGGTTCTTCCATTTCAAATATTCTAATAATAACAGCTGAGAAGAAAGATCCTCGTTATAGTTCTATATTTAATATGAGGCTGGGACAAGAATTAAGGAGCTATTAGAAAAAACACAAGGTCCCCATGACAACTCTGCACACAAGTCACAAGAGGATATGTCTGCAGGATATTTCCGTAGTACAACAGTAGGCTGAAATATCAAGCAATCAGATCTCTGCTAAAATCGACTGTACACAAAATAGCACTTTTGGAACATGTCTCCTTTAAATGTACACTAACTTTTCAAACAACTTATGGTAATCTAATAGTATACCTGATATATATCAACTTTTTAATATACTTACTGTTAAAATTTTCATGGATAAAACAGCTAAATTATATGTGAGTTAGTGCCACTGGGTGAGAGACACACGGATGCTGCTGCTTATAGAAGTCTATGGAAACGGTAGAGGAGGAGGGAGGGAGCAGGAGCACAAAGACACAGATGCTGTTACCAATATGTCTTTTGAAGAGGGGAGGGGGAGCAGAAGAAGACAGAGGAGACGTAGGCTGCTGGTAAGAGTTATGTCACCCCAGTGCTGGATTTTTCGCTACATTGCTCCTTACTGCTGTATGATGTATTCCATGCTGCTGCAGCTTCTAGGGGTGTGCTACAGGGAGATAGTGGACCAGTATGGTTCTCTTCTTTTTGTGTGCAGTGTATAGAAAAAATGATAGTAGTTAGGCTCCACCCACTACCTCAGATTATTCTGCAAAGTCGTCTAAAAATTAAGTACGTTTTAAGGGTCTTTGAGAAGTTTTCAAAGTAAGTTTAAAGAGGCTCTGTCACCACATTATAAGCATCACATTGGTCAGCGTCACACACTTCTCTTTACAACGCCCACTTGGTCAAAAAGTAAAAACATGCCCAGTTGTCTATTAAGAAAGACATTAGAATAAATCTAAAATAGGTCATAACTTGGTCAAAATTGATTGTTTTTCTAAATAAAAACCACTGTTGTTATCTACATTACAGCGCCGATCACATTATGTAGGAAATAGGGCACTTCTAATTTGGTGACAGAGCCTCTTTAAAGAAGTGTTTTTTTATATTGGATTAAAAAAGCAGATCCACGATTATTAGGAAGCACCTATTTTAACCAGTTGCTGTCTGCCCATAGATGATAAACGTCCTGGTGGTCCACACTTATCTCTGCAAGGACATTTTAAAACATCCAGCAGAGTTCTCCTCTCTGACTCTCCCACTCCATCACAGTTAAATATATCACTTATTTTATTACACAATATCGAAGCCCTATATGTCCTGAGAAAAATAAGACCAAATAAAAATAGGTTGGCAGAGGAATAGAACCAGAATTTGTTATTAAATTGTCACATGACTAAAACTTGAATGAGGCCACTTCATTTCATCAGGTCCGCCTTATTAGTACTTGATAGGACATTCTTTCCCTTTACAACAGCCTGAATTCTTAGTGGAATAATATAACAATGTACTGGAAACCTTTATTACAGATTCTGATTATTACCCTCACTCTATCTATTCCATTACATCCCAAAGATGATCTGCAAAATTAAGATCTGATGACTGTTCAGCCATTAGGATATGCAGACCTCATTATCATGTCCATGAATGCAGCCAGAGATGTGTGCTTTGTCTCATGACACATTATCTTGTTAAATGTAGACTGTGGCCAATATTAGACTGTATGTAACAATATTAAGTTAAGATGTTGTATGTCTAATTAGTATTTAAAGGACCTAATGTGTTGGCAGAGAACAGGCTCCATTGCCATACAAGGTTCTGCTTTTAAAAAAAATATATATATTTTATTAAGTCAAGCTTTATGTAATAAATTAATAGTGGAGGACTGAGTGTAAACCAGAATCCTGGACTGTCATGGATTTATTTTAAAGTGTTATACAAAGCGTTGTAAGGCTGGAATCACACATAGTTTTTAAGCTGAAGCCAGGAGTGGATTCAAAAGGCTTGGCTTAGACTTCTTCCTGCTTGATCTACTTCTGACTTTGGCTCAAAACACTGCATGTGTGTTTCCAGCCTAATATGAATGTTATAAATTTGTCAACTTTTCTATTTTGAAACGAAATCACAAAACAAATGTTTAATCCTAACAGAAAATCCTAGTAAGAACTCTGAGGGAAACTTCACTTTATTGCTAAATTATAAAGTATAAGAAGAAGATGATATCATCCAGCACTCTTCAGGAGAAAACCTCATTACCCTCAATGTACATCCAGGACGTCACAGTAAAGATCTATCATATAATTTCACTAATCATGAGGAATCTTCCCCTGACCAATCACAGATTGTTACCACAAGTACAGGTCAGAAAGAGGGTAAAAGATTTCAATGTGGTAAACAGTTCACACAAATCTCAGGTGTTTTTACAAACAGAAGAATTCACACAGGGGAGAAGCCGTATTCATGTGCAGAATGTGAAAAATGTTTTGCACAAAAATCAAATTTTGTTACACATGAGAGAATTCACACAGGAGAGAAGCTGTATTCATGTTCAGAATGTAGGAAATGTTTTATACAAAAATTACATCTTGTTATACATGAAAGAAGTCACACAGGAGAGAAACCATTTTCATGTTCAGAATGTGGGAAATGTTTTACAGATAAATCAAGTTTTGTTATACATGAGAGAATTCACACAGGAGAGAAGCCGTATTCATGTTCAGAATGTGGGAAATGCTTTACAGCTAAATCAAGTCTTATTGTATATAAGAGAAGTCACATAAGAGAGAAATTATATTTGTGTTCAGAATGTGGGAAATGTTTTACTACTAAAGGCAAACTTAGGGCTCATCAGAGAAACCACACAGGGGAGAAGCCAATTTGATGTTCTATATATGGAAGATGTTTTACAAAGAAATTTACATTTTGGAACTCCGCAGAGAATTCACATGGAGTAGAAACCATAATCTTGTTTAGAATGTGGGAAATGCTTTAAGAGCAAAAAAAAAAGATTTTACACACATCAGATTTTTCACAGACCAATAAGAGTGTTTGTTTATGTTTTGGGTGGAATTAGCCTGGATCTGCCAAACACCCAAATTATATTTACCGGAGATCAACTGTGACCATAATCTATAAAGGAAAAGTATATAAGGAAGAAACGAAGAGCCTGGTTTACTTACAAAGCAGAGAAGCTGAATTGTCACCATGAACCTCGCTTCTTATTACAGTATTCATAAATTCCCCCACACTGCAGGAGAATTCACAGTGACAGTAAGGACAATGTAAACGTTTTGTTTTTAACATAAATGGATATTTTTATATTTGACTTTCAATAAAACAGTATAAAAAGATGAAGGTGGTGGAATTGAAGAAAAAAACCATTAACAAATTAACTTTCTAATTGAATAAAATAAAAATTCACAGATTTTCATAAAAGGAAATGTCCTAAGTGTATTTATTACTGAATTATAATCAAGGTTGGTTCCCAAAATCACGCCCATATATGGTGGCGAATGGCCACACAATTTTTCTGGTAGTACCAAAATATTTACTGGCTAAATCGTATGTCAATTCGTCACCTATGTGGGTATGGTTGTGGTTGCCGTTCCGTCTGCTCTTACCCTCGGGGTAGATTCACTTGTGGCAGATTTGTAGCATAGATTTCTACTAAATAGTTCCATACATCTGAGTGGGGTTGTTTCTGCAGCATGCACATGGATTCGGAAATCACCATTCAGATGAATGGGACAGCCGCAGACATTTCTAAAGCAAAACTGCTATTTGTGAACTGGAATCACACAGTTTAGCTCAAAAATGCACATGAAAAACAGAACCTCGAAGTCAGAAGTGGATCCAGCCAGAAAGAGAAGTTTAAGTCCCTCATTTATATTGACCAATTCTTTTTAATACACTCTTGGATTTGGCTGAAAAAAACTGCACGTGTGATTCCAGACTTAGAGAGGAACTAGGAGGATCGTGTCTTATTTTTGGGTTACTCTTTCTTGTTGATGAAATGTATGGTATCCCAATGCCGAGATCACGGCTAATATTATGACGCCACCCCCTGACGAAGCTTTGGTGAAACGCGCGTCGGGTCAGATGTGGTGCTCTGGCTTGGGTCCCTCTTTGGCGTGGGTAATATGTTGGTATATATTTTTGTCTGTTTTACTAGGACTTATGTATTTACTATTCCCAGCATACTCATACTACTGACTACTTCTCTACTCCCACACCATCATACAGTGGGCCTTGACACTTGATTATACTCAGATTCCCAGCCGCGTTCTTCTTACTTTGCCTACTATGTGAAGGCTCTGTGTTTTCATTTTTATCTATTTATGCATTTTATATGTCATGAAATATATATTGATTGTTATATTTGTAGATTCGGTCTTGTTTTTTTCGCATAGGATCTTATCCTGAAGAGTCTAATACTAGTCCCCTCCAACTTTCTCAGATGCGCTATTGCCTTGGGCATCCACCTTGCAGAGGCGTGCCCTGTCCGGCTTTATCGCTGTACCGTACATGCCAGGGGAGTACAAGGCAAGGGAGGAGGATTGTAGTGATGTAGAACAGCCAGGGGGATGTCAATCAAAATCTGGGGGCACCATTTCAATTTTCGCCACAGGCAGCAGAAATGCTAGAATCCGCCCTGCCTGTGATAATAATGAGATGACTGCAAGGAAGTGATCTCTACAGAATAGGAAGGGTTAATCTATTATGAATGGTGGATCCTGTTTTATCTATCTATCTATCTATCTATCTATCTATCTAATTACCTATATGGACATAAGTATTGGGACCTACTCCTCCTATGCTAAATCTTTAGGCCTGAATATGGAGTTGAGCCCCATTTTGTAGCTAAAACAGAATACAATCCAATGGGAAGACTTTCTACAAAATTTTGGAGTGTCTGCGAATTTTTTGCCCATTCTTTCAGAAAAGCATTTGTGAGGTCAGACTGATGTTGGAGGAGAGGGCCTGGCTCGCAGCACCCTTTTAATTCATCCCAAAGGTGTTCGATGGGGTTAATGTCAGGGCCCTGTGTGGGTCAGTCAAATTCCTCCACCGCAAAACCATGCCTTTATGGACCTTGTGCACTGGGTCACAGTCATGCTGGAACAGAAAAGGGCCTATCCCAAATCTTTGTAACGTTAGAAGCATAACATTTTCCAAAATGTCTTGGTATGCTGAAGTTTTAGGATTTCCCTTCACTGGAACTAAAGGTTTTAGGCAAACCCCTGAAAAACCCCATAGCATTATCCCTCCTTTACCAAACTTTACAGTTGGCACAATGCATTCGTGCAGGGGGGCACGGCGGCAGAAGTCATCTCTGTCTAAGTGTCATATTGTCAAAGTGTCCTGGCAGTTATACATGGCAGTTGCACATGTCCTCATCGATAACCCAATCTCCTCATCTGCCTCCCAGTTTTTATCTTTAACCTCCTCCCTAGGTCTGTCACAACTTACTAACTCTCCTACACATGAAGACGGGCATTCGCTTGGCCTGGTCTTCTTCCGTCTCTGCTCAGTTTCTGACTTTATTAACTCTCCTCTCCCGCTTTCTGACCACAACCTTCTCTCCTTTACTATCAAATATTCTCTGCCTTCTAAGGCCATGCCTACATATCAAACATACAGAAATCTATATGCCATTAACACTCAAAAACTCATAGACAGTCTACAGTCCTCATTGTCCCCTATCCCTTCCCTCTCCTGTTCCAATCTGGCTGCTAAACTTTACAATAACACACTCAAGAATGCATTGGATGAAGCAGCCCCCCCTACACTCCGGACCCCCCGACAAAGACGACGACAACCCTGGCACACACCTCAATCTCGCTTTCTTCAGCGGTGCTTAAGATGTGCCGAACGACTGTGGAGAAAATCGCAGTTGGCTGCAGAATTCCTCCATTACAAATTTATGCTCAAAACTTACAACTCTTCCCTTCACCGCGCCAAACAAGTCTATTTCACTTCGCTCATCCCCACCTTATCTAATAATCCAAAACGCCTCTTTGATACTTTTCATTCCCTCCTTAGTCCTAAAGTGCAGACGCCAATCACAGATCTCAGTGCTGAAGACCTGGCCACTTATTTTAAAGTTAAAATTGACAACATCCGCCATGATATTATCTCCCAGTCCCCTAGTAACATCGATCCCCTTCCCTCCCGCACTCCCTCTTCTTCAGTTTCAGCATTTGACCCAATAACAGAAGAAATCTCTAGGCTCCTCTCTTCTTGTCCTACCTGTCCTAGTGACCCTATCCCCTCACACCTCCTCCAGTCCCTCTCCCCAGCTGTCACTAGTCATCTGACTAAAATATTTAACCTCTCTCTTTCCTCTGGTATCTTTCCCTCCTCTTTTAAACATGCCATTTAAACCCTTTACTGAAAAAAACAACTCTTGACCATCCAGCGCTGCTAACTACCGACCAGTCTCTAATCTGCCCTTCATCTCCAAACTCCTGGAACGCTTGGTCTACTCTCGCCTTATCCGCTATCTCTCTGCCTACTCCATTCTTGACCTCTTACAATCTGGTTTCCGCACTCAACACTCCACAGAAACTGTCCTTACTAAAGTCTCAAATGATCTCTTGGCGGCTAAATCTGAGGGTAAATCCTCTCTCCTGATTCTTCTGGATCTCTCTCCAGCCTTTGACACTGTAGACCACAAACTCCTACTTAATATGCTCCACTCTATTGGCCTCAAGGACGGGGCCCTCTCTTGGTTTTCCTCCTATCTCTCTGACCGCTCATTCAGTGTGTCATTTGCTGGTTCCACTTCTTCTCCTCTTCCCCTTGCTATCGGGGTTCCTCAGGGATCAGTCCTAGGTCTGCTCCTCTTTTCTCTCTACACAGTCCCTATTGGACAAACCATCAGCAGATTTGGCTTCCAGTACCATCTCTACGCTGATGATACCCAATTATATGCCACTTCCCGTGACATCACCCCTGCTCTAATACAGCACACCAGTGATTGTCTGTCCGCTGCCTCTAACATCATGTCCTCTCTCTATCTGAAATTGAATCTTTCTAAAACTGAGCTCCTTGTGTTCCCACCATCTACTAACCTCCGTAAACCTGATGTCTCCATCTCTGTGTGTGGCACTATCATAACTCCTAAGCAGCATGCCCGCTGTCTCAGGGTTATTTTTGACTCAGATCTTTCCTTTATTCCTCACATTCAATCACTTTCACGCTCCTGTCATTTTCACCTCAAAAACATCTCCAGAATCCGCTCTTTTCTTACTGAGGAAACAGCCAAAACTCTCATTGTTGCTCTGATTCACCCTCGTCTTGACTACTGTAACTCATTACTAGTCTGTCTTCCTCTCACAAAACTCTCCCCTCTCCAATCTATCCTCAATGCAGCAGCCAGGCTCATATTTATGACCAACCACTACACCAACGCCTCTACCCTGTGCCAGTCACTGCACTGGTTGCCCATCCCCTTCAGAATAAAATTCAAACTTATTACTCTCACCCACAAAGCTCTCCACAGTACTGCACCTCCTTACATCTCCTCCCTCATCTCTGTC
Source organism: Rhinoderma darwinii (assembly GCF_050947455.1). NCBI lineage: Eukaryota > Metazoa > Chordata > Amphibia > Anura > Rhinodermatidae > Rhinoderma > Rhinoderma darwinii. The sequence goes on along the minus strand of NC_134687.1, from coordinate 651,096,422 downwards.
TACCACCCTACTCGGGCTCTACGTTCTGCTAACAACCTTACATTAAAATCCTCCATAATCCAAACCTCCCACTCCTGTCTCCAAGATTTTTCTCGTGCTGCACCAGTCCTCTGGAATGTGCTACCCCAGACAATCAGATTAATTCCCCATATCCACAGTTTTAAACGTGCCCTGAAAACACATCTATTTAGACAGGCCTATAACATTCCCTAATCTGACTCCTTTCCATGGCCCTCCTTTTAGATTAGTCATCAGAATAAGATTCCCTCACACTCCTCCTCTTCATGTCACTAGAGAAAGGAGCAAAGGACACGGCGCCAAGTAGCGGAATCAATAGTTTAAAGGAGCAAAAAAAGGTACATAGATGCTCGCCTGTGCAGTGGCAAATTACCGGCATGTAATTTGTGTAGATAAGCTGCTGCCAATCCCAGACGCAACTCCGGTGGAGATGCCAACGTAATAATAATGGAATAGCAAAAAACGGGATAAAACGGCGCTGCTTATATAAAGTACGGTTTATTGAAAGGGATGCTACGCGTTTCGGCGCCGGACCGGCGTCTTCATCAGGCATGCCGCAGGGTTAAAAGACACATGTATATATACCCAATAACACAGGGTAAATGACAAACTGATTGGACCAGTTCAGACCAGCCTCCTGGTCCAAAACCGCCAAAAACAGCAGGTCAAAGTTCAACAATTGAAAAAATAAAAACAACAGTAAACAAAGCAATACATCATATGGCAGGGACTAACAATATATATCATTATAGTTTACACAGGTACATAGACAAAAAGACAGGTATTTGTGAGAACCTGTCTCAAATTGCCGAATTACATAAAGGATAATAGCAACTCGAATCAATTAAGGATGAACTGTACATGAAAATATCACCAAGTAGTTTACGATAATAAAAATAAAACATTACCGGAATTAGCAGGAAGAACATCGGCCGTTGTATGTTGCCAGGAAACACACAACAGTAAAGTCCGGAAGCGGTGCAGCGGTCTCAGTGGAACGCATGGTGGAGCGTTGTCAGGGAGACCACTGACAACACTATCCCGGAAATGAAGCGTAATGATACGCATGATAGACCGCAAACGCGGGCGCTATGCTGAGATGATAAAAACTGGAATATCTGGTACATATTAAAATTCACAAACGGAGAGTAGGGAAAAAAAGGGGACCTAACCAGGGGATATAAAACAATTAGGACGGCAATACTAGATACGGCGGCCGAGAAGGTTCAACGTCAATTAGGACATGAACAGGTTTTAAATAGTTAATTAATAAATAGAAAAAGAGCATATCAAATATAACTCAACTAATAGTAATACTCATAAAATGTTAGGGTAAAAACAAGATTACATAGCACAATAATAATAGTACTTAAAACATAACTACATAAAACAAAAGTAGAAAAGTTATTGTATAATAGTAATATAGCGCTTCTGAAAAGCTAAATCTAAAAGAAGATTTATATTAATAGTCAGGACTTCATTAGTCCAATACAGAAATATGGTTACAAAGCAAGGTCATGGTTACACAAACGTAAAATCATTAGTCCAAGGCGGACTCTGTAATATCATTAAGACCATTGGGATATAATGTTCCTAGTTTGTATATCCAGAAATTTTCCCTTTGTTTCAGTCTGGTAAACCTATCGGGTATATCGATAGGTATTTTCTCAATAGGAGTTACAGTAATAGTGCCAAAGTTACAGTTGTGTACAGCGGCACAGTGACGAGATACACTATGTTTATCGAAACCAGTCCTAACATTAAATCTGTGCTTATTAATCCTATTTCTGAGGGTTTGAGTAGTACGACCCACGTATTGGCGGTCACATGTGCATTGTAGCAGGTATATTACATAGTCACTCCCACAGTTGAGGAAGTTTTTAATCGGGAAACTTTCATTAGTATTTACCGATATAAAATTAGTTATTTTGTTCGCAATATTGGAGCAACAGAGACATCTTGGTTTGCCGCAACGATATGAGCCATTAGATGTTAACATTACTTTCTGAGGCTCATAATTAATTTTCCGTAATCTACTGGGTGCAATTAAATTTCTCAATGTTTTAGCCCTTCTATAAGTAATCTTGGGTCTAGTGGGAAGAATACTTTTCATATATTGGTCGTTCTTAAGAATATGCCAATGTTTAGTAAGTGTTTAACTGATTAATTTACTTCCTTTGTTAAAAGTGGTAATAAAATTGCAATTAAAATCTGTGGATTTCCCTGTACGAGCACTAGGATTAATACACTCTAATTGTGTTAATGTCTTTGCTCTAGATTCTGCTCCCATAATCAGGCTGGTTGGGAAGTTTTTTTGTTTAAACCTTCTTTTTAATAAATTACATTCAGTCGAGAAATCTTTATCATTGGTACAGTTCTTTCTAATCCGCCTGAATTGGCCAAAGGGTACGTTTTTTAGCCAAGGTTGGTAATGTGCGCTTTTAAAATCCAGATAACTGTTCACGTCAACTCCTTTAAAATGTGTTTTAGTACTAATGAGGTGGCCATTTTTCATAATTGTAAGATCTAGAAAGTCAATATGTTCACGGGAAGCTGTGTGTGTAAAAGAGATACCATAGTTGTTATCATTAAGGTGCTCGATAAAATCTGAAATAACTGTCGCCTCACCTTTGATAATAAAAAAGAGGTCATCGATATACCGTTTATAAAATATAATATTGTCCCTAAATTTATCATTACCATAAATATAAAAATCTTCAAAGGCCCCCATGTACAGGTTGGCGTACGATGGGGCAAATCTTGACCCCATCGCACAGCCCTTTATCTGCCTGTAGAAGCTCCCTTCAAATGTAAACACATTATGTTGAAGTATAAAATCAAAGCACTCCATTAGAAAATTGATCTGATTGTTCGGTAATCGTGGATCAGAAATTAAATAGGTTTGAGATGCCTGCATACCAAGGTCATGTGGGATGTTCGTGTATAATGATGACACATCTGCTGTTAAAAACCAAAGATCCGTAAAATCATGGACCAATGAGGCCTATAGATTGCTGTCCGATACAAACTATTATGAGAAACTGCAATGTAATCCAATACCCTTTTTTCAAACAAAATATAAGAATCTTATTGAAACCGCTTTTATGGATCAGATTTTAAATAAAAAAGAAAAATTATTTTTAACTGTTCCATTTCCCACTACACCATTCCTTTATCATCTGCCTAAGGTTCATAAATCCCTATCTAATCCCCCTGGTAGACCCATCATATCAGGAATAGGGTCTCTTACAAGTAATCTGTCCCACTTTATAGATATCCATCTCCAAACACATGTGTCTAAATTACCGTCCCACCTTATAGACTCAACTGATCTTATTAGAGAGCTTTACCACTTGCAAACCATCCATGATTTTACGGATCTTTGGTTTTTAACAGCAGATGTGTCATCATTATACACGAACATCCCACATGACCTTGGTATGCAGGCATCTTAAACCTATTTAATTTCTGATCCACGATTACCGAACAATCAGATCAATTTTCTAATGGAGTGCATTGATTTTATACTTCAACATAATGTGTTTACATTTGAAGGGAGCTTCTACAGGCAGATAAAGGGCTGTGCGATGGGGTCAAGATTTGCCCCATCGTACGCCAACCTGTACATGGGGGCCTTTGAAGATTTTTATATTTATGGTAATGATAAATTTAGGGACAATATTATATTTTATAAACGGTATATCGATGACCTCTTTTTTATTATCAAAGGTGAGGCGACAGTTATTTCAGATTTTATCAAGCACCTTAATGATAACAACTATGGTATCTCTTTTACACACACAGCTTCCCGTGAACATATTGACTTTCTAGATCTTACAATTATGAAAAATGGCCACCTCATTAGTACTAAAACACATTTTAAAGGAGTTGACGTGAACAGTTATCTGGATTTTAAAAGCGCACATTACCAACCTTGGCTAAAAAACGTACCCTTTGGCCAATTCAGGCGGATTAGAAAGAACTGTACCAATGATAAAGATTTCTCGACTGAATGTAATTTATTAAAAAGAAGGTTTAAACAAAAAAACTTCCCAACCAGCCTGATTATGGGAGCAGAGTCTAGAGCAAAGACATTAACACAATTAGAGTGTATTAATCCTAGGGCTCGTACAGGGAAATCCACAGATTTTAATTGCAATTTTATTACCACTTTTAACAAAGGAAGTAAATTAATCAGTTCCACACTTACTAAATATTGGCATATTCTTAAGAACGACCAATATATGAAAAGTATTCTTCCCACTAGACCCAAGATTACTTATAGAAGGGCTAAAACATTGAGAAATTTAATTGCACCCAGTAGATTACGGAAAATTAATTATGAGCCTCAGAAAGTAATGTTAACATCTAATGGCTCATATCGTTGCGGCAAACCAAGATGTCTCTGTTGCTCCAATATTGCGAACAAAATAACAAATTTTATATCGGTAAATACTAATGAAAGTTTCCCGATTAAAAACTTCTTCAACTGTGGGAGTGACTATGTAATATACCTGCTACAATGCACATGTGACCGCCAATACGTGGGTCGTACTACTCAAACCCTCAGAAATAGGATTAATAAGCACAGATTTAATGTTAGGACTGGTTTCGATAAACATAGTGTATCTCGTCACTGTGCCGCTGTACACAACTGTAACTTTGGCACTATTACTGTAACTCCTATTGAGAGAATACCTATCGATATACCCGCGTCTTCCTCAGGCCATAAAATATATGCATACACGGAGGTCTATTTATATGCTGAAAGGGGTCGGACAAAACAGGAAGGGAATAAAGGTCATGCAGGTGAAAGGTCAAAGGTGAAAATGACGTCATCGGTAGCACAGGTATCGGGGGATTGAAAGAAAGTTATTTAGCAAAAAAATAATAATAATGACTAACTTAACCTAAGAGAAATAAGATTGAGATAGGTGAGGGTCGTTTTTTAAAATATTCCAGTGTTTTAATAAAATCGTTCTGATAACTCTATTCTCTTTATTAAAAGTCGTAATAAAATTTGTATTTTTATAGGGCAACTCCGTTTTCTTGTAGGTGTGATTAATACATAGTTCTTGAGACATCTTAGCGGCTTTAGACCGAGCTCCTTTGATCAAATTAATAGGAAAGTTTTTTTCTTTGAATCGTTTTTCTAGGACATTACATTCTTTGTTAAAATCAGTATCATTTGTGCAATTTTTCCTTACCGAAGGGAAAACGGAGTTGCCCTATAAAAATACTAATTTTATTACGACTTTTAATAAAGAGAATAGAGTTATCAGAACGATTTTATTAAAACACTGGAATATTTTAAAAAACGACCCTCACCTAGTTAATGACCTATCGGATATACCAAGGATTACATTCAGACGAGCACAAACATTGAAAAACCTCCTTGCGCCAAGTAGAGTGCGTAAATCCAAATCATCAATCCCCAAAATGCTCCCTACTCTTTTTGGTTCCTTTAAATGTGGCCACCCGCGATGTCTGTGTTGCAATACCATTTCCCACAGACAAAATACTTACATTTCTACAGTCACGAAAGAGATCTTTAAAATCAAATCGTTTCTTAACTGCGGTAGTTCGTATGTAGTATACTTAATAGAATTCCCATGCCATCTACAATATGTGGGCAGAACAACTCAATGCTTACGTACGAGAATGAATAAGCATAGGTCTAACATTAACACAGGTTTTCTCAAACACAGCCTTTCCCGACATTGCACCTCTTTTCATAATGGACGTTTTGAAACATTAAACATTATTCCTATTGAGCATATTCCAACTGATGTCCCCAATAGGTTCCATAGATTAAAACAAAGAGAGAATTATTGGATCTTCAAATTACAGACACTGAATCCTCAAGGTCTAAATGACATTTCGGAATCCTCTTTGGATTAATACCCCAATACGCAGAAATCTGCTCTAAAAATAAGAGCTGTTATATGTATCACACATTTTTGCTCATAAACAACTTTTAGATTTTTTTTCTCTAGATGACTACTATCGGTATTTCATACCAAAATAAATATATATAAGGCCGTTACTTCAATTTTGTATGATTTCGTGTATGTATATCCACGTTTATGTACAGACATATGTGTATGTATGCATGTATGTTTTTTATTAGTTTCGTCCTTAGGTCTCTTCAATTTTCCCAGGAGACTATTTACCTAAATATTTTACACATCGGAGAATAACAATATTTACAATCTTTTAATATATTATCGGGATCCCATCTCACTGGTGGCCTTCTGGATAACAGAGACGCCCAAAAGTACTGTCTAAATACAGGATGGCCGGAGATACAATTATTTTAACTCCATCCTTACATATATAATTTTTCTTTACGAATATTCCTATTCGTCTGTTATTTATGACAGCCAAGTACCACTGCCAACATTACCGCTAATAGTAGAAATGTGAACCGAACTAAAAGCGCTGTTTTCCGACCCTGTTAACATAGATATTTTCTATGTTATCCAGACAATTTACTTAATAGAAACTGGGAAATTTCCTTTATACCGCGTTTTAACACTTTTTCTTATATTTATATTTTTATGGGATAACCCGTCCTTTTAAGTATTGGTGAATGCCTGCACATTCACCCCGTATTGCTGTATCAGTTATGAAGACGCACACTGGGGACTTTTGACTGTCAGTCACACTTTGCGTGCACGTTCACCTGTCCTTTGTGTTTGAACCATTTCATTTTCCATATATATATATATATATATATATATATATATATATATATATATATATATATATATACAAAAAAGGATTTTCATATTATTCCTACCAATACACTAAGTAAATCAATGCCCGACAGTTTATTTTTCTGCTTATTTTTCTGTTCATTAATCATTCATTATATTAAATATCCGACAAATCTCTTTATGTATTTATTTATGTCATTTTATGCGTTTAACTATACAGTTTCTATTGATCATGATCATTTCTTATTCCCATGAGTTATATATCTCTAAATGTACCTATAAATGAATTTGTTTTAATGAATTTTCAAATAACTTTTTAAATGGTTTTTTTAAGATGCTTTATATGGACTGTAATTAATTGCAATCGTAGTTACATGTATGCCAAAAATTATGAATGTTATTTTTTCTGAAATTATTCAGGGTACTAACATTTATACCATCTCAATCTTATTTCTCTTAGGTTAAGTTAGTCATTATTATTATTTTTTTGCTAAATAACTTTCTTTCAATCCCCCGATACCTGTGCTACCGATGACGTCATTTTCACCTTTGACCTTTCACCTGCATGACCTTTATTCCCTTCCTGTTTGTCCGACCCCTTTCAGCATATAAATAGACCTCCGTGTATGCATATATTTTATGGCCTGAGGAAGACGCTGGTACAGTGTCGAAACGCGTAGCCTGTATGACTTAATAAATTTCTATTTATACACCTTCGCTTCCAGTATCCGTGAATACCTTCCAAACAACCACGCAGCAGCGCCCTATAGGATCCTCCCTTTTGTCTTCTTTTGCCCACATGCATTACTAGCGGTAACCGGTCTGGTTTTCCGGCTTTGGATCCTGGCAGCAGCACGAAGTGGTTTGACTACTTTCTGCCTATATCACATATTCACCAGGTGAGCATAACTGATCAGGGTTATAGCTCTCCCGTTATCGTATTGACCTGCACCATGTGGCGCCGTGCCTTTTGCTTCTCTTTTCGTTATCGATATACCCGATAGGTTTACCAGACTGAAACAAAGGGAAAATTTCTGGATATACAAACTAGGAACATTATATCCCAATGGTCTTAATGATATTACAGAGTCCGCCTTGGACTAATGATTTTACGTTTGTGTAACCATGACCTTGCTTTGTAACCATATTTCTGTATTGGACTAATGAAGTCCTGACTATTAATATAAATCTTCTTTTAGATTTAGCTTTTCATAAGCGCTATATTACTATTATACAATAACTTTTCTACTTTTGTTTTATGTAGTTATATTTTAAGTACTATTATTTTTGTGCTATGTAATCTTGTTTTTACCCTAACATTTTATGAGTATTAGTATTAGTTGAGTTATGTTTGATATGCTCTTTTTCTATTTATTAATTAACTATTTAAAACCTGTTCATGTCCTAATTGACGTTGAACCTTCTCGGCCGCCGTATCTAGTATTGCCGTCCTAATTGTTTTATATTCCCTGGTTAGGTCCCCTTTTTTTCCCTACTCTCCGTTTGTGAATTTTAATATGTACCAGATATTCCAGTTTTTATCATCTCAGCATAGTGCCCGCGTTTGCGGTCTATCATGCGTATCATTACGCTTCACTTCCGGGATAGTGTTGTCAGAGGTCTCCCTGACAACGCTCCACCATGCGTTCCACTGAGAACGCTGCACCGCTTCCGGACTTTACTGTTGTGTGTTTCCTGGCAACATACAACGGCCGATGTTCTTCCTGCTGATTTCGGTAATGTTTTATTTTTATTATCGGAAACTACTTGGTGATATTTTCATGTACAGTTCATCCATAATTGATTCGAGTTCCTCTTCATGTCAGTCATACACGGAGACTGGCTGGTGACCGGCTCATGCAGCTTTATGTGTACCCCATGTGTATAAAAATTGGCCGGACTATTGTACAGAACAAACACTGTTACACTTTGTGTCTCCTTTATTTCCTCATAGATTCTAAGCTCTTGCGAGCAGGGTCCTCACTCCTCAGGTTTAAATTGTAAATTAACTTTGTCACTATGTAATGTCTGATATTGTTTGTTTCATGTTCCCTCTAAATTGTAAAGTGCTGCGTAATATGTTGGCACTATATAAATAAAGATTATTATTATTATTATTAATGCATTTAGGTAGGTAACATTTTCCTGGCATTTGCCAAATCCAGACAAATAGAGAAGCGGGATTCATCACTCCACAAAACACATTTAGACTACTCCAGAGTCAGTGTGCTTTAAACCACTCCATCCGACGCTTGGCATTGTGCTTGGTAATGTAAGGCTTGCATGAAACTATGGAAACCCATGCCATTAAACTCAGGGGACACAGTTTTTGGGCGGGAGTAGGTTTGGAGCTCTGCAGTTATTAGCTCAGCAGAGCGTTGGTGACTTTTATGCACTGTGCGTCTCAACACTCATCGACCCCGGTCTGTAACTATACATTGGTCTGTGGTTTCTAAACACTTCCACATTGCAATAACACAGCTCACAGTTAATCATGGAGTATCTTTGGCGGGAATAAATTTCACAAACTGACTTGTTGCAAAGGTGGCGTCCCTTTACAGTATCACGCTCAAATTCTGTGAGTTTTTTAGAACAACCCATTGTTTCACAAATGTTTGTAAGGAAAACTGCATGGCTAGGTGCTTGATTTTATACACCTGTGGCAACGGGACTAAATGAAACACCTGAATTCAATTATGTAATAGGGTTCACAGTGTGGTAAAAAACTACAATTTTAACTACACCATGTGAACCAAGCTTTGTAAACCAGGCTGTGATAAGGGTAGGTGTACACGACCTATATTTAGACGTAATGGAGGCGTTTTACGCCTCGAATTACGCCTGAAAAGACGGCTCCAATATGTCTGCAAACATCTGCCCATTGCCTGCAATGGGTTTTACGATGTTCTGCGCAGACGAGGTGTAATTTTACGAGTCGTTGTCAAAAGACGGCGCATAAAATTATGTCCGCGTCAAAGAAGTGCAGGTAATTTCTTGGGACGTAATTGGAGCTGTTTTTCATTGACTCCAACGAAGAACAGCTCCAATTATGTCCGTAAAAGACGCCGCGAAAAACGCGAGTACATGTAAAAACGTCTGAAATTCAGGAGCCGTTTTCTCTTGAAAACAGCTCCTGAATTTCAGACGTATTTTGCGCTGCCGTGTGAACATCCTCTAATTGTCACGGTCTGTGGGTATGTGGACCCATTAGGCCGCACCACCGTAGCGGGAAGACAGCTGGCCAAACAACAGAGCACCCCAGCAATACAAAGTCCCATACTATGGAACCTGAATAGTCCAGACAGTAGCCGAGGCTTTGGCACGGATGGAGGTGGGTGCAGCAGGTTACGGCAGACGTGGCGGATGAAAGCAGGTGCCGCCAGACTTGGCGGATCACATTGGACATGGAAGATGACACTGGACATGGCAGATAATACAGGGGGTGGCAGATGCAGTGAAACACGACTCCAACACTACAGGCTCAGGAAAAAGAAATATGCGGTTGTGCCGGCCCGAGGGGAACATTTCTTCTGTTTCAGGAGGTGATTATCAAGGCCCTAGGGAAACAGGAAGGGGATGGCCCAAACATATCGGCTGAAAGCGAAGGTGCCCATATTACACCAGGACAACACTTTCCAGAAAAATTCTCTAAACTGCAAAGTTGTAGAGTGTGGACCAAAAGGGGGATAAGGAAGGATACCATTTATCAGTGCGACACTGGGCTGTGCAGAAAGGATTGCTTCTCAGCGACATCAATGGATTATTTTACTGGTTTTTATAACCCATTATACCACATGACTATGCCCCTGATGTACTCTGCCCAGCTTACATTTACCCCCACATTATAAACTGAAATACCAGTAATACTCAAACAACACTACTACCAAGCAAACTCCACGCTCCAAAAGCCAAATGGCGCTCCCTCCCTTTTGAACCCTACAGCACGCCCAAACAGCTGTTTACTTCCACATATATGGCACAGCAATACCACGGAGAACCCTTTTAACTATTTTTGGGATGTGTATCTCCAGTGGCACAAGCTGGACATGACATATTTGCCACTGAAATAGCAATCTAGGGAAAAATTAAAATTTTTACTTTACACCATGCGCAGCGCAACCATTTATGGAAAAGTCCTGTAGGGTGAAAATGCTCACTACACCCCTTGATAAATGCCTTGAGGGTGCAGTTTCAAAAATGGGTTCACTTCTCAGGGGTTTCTTTTATTATTTCACATTAGAGCCTCTGCAATTGTGAACCAATACTTTGTAAATCACCAAATTATGCTTCAATTTTACATGGTACTCTTTCACTCCTGAGCCATGTCAAATGTCCAGGCAAAAGATTAGGGCCACATGTAGTGTGTTTCTAAAACAGGGAAACACAGCATAATAATTAGAGCGCTGTCTTGTTAGGCTGGATTCACACGAC